>NC_139218.1:10214833-10290557 GCF_055691185.1 Crinia signifera
TCGAATGGATGTTTATGCAAAACATCCATTTGCATGCGTGCTGGGATATTCGCCGTATGAGGGGGCAGGCGTTCATGCAGGCGGCATTTTTGCATTTTTGAAATTCACATCTTTGCAAGTCAACCAGAATGACCCCCGTTATGCCACATAGTGTCACTTACAATGCCCACAATATTAGTACCCCTTACCCATAATCCCCACAGTGGTAATTCTGCTTGTACACATAATAACCAAAACAGTAGTGTCCCTTACACAAAATTCCCACAGTAGTGCCACTTATACACATATCTGTCATTCCAGCATCTCTCCCTCATGTCCCTCCAGTGGCTTCCCCTTCTCTCCGTGTCCCTCAGTCTCCTCTCACCCTGTCTTTGGCATACAGAGAGCCTGCTCCTCTGAGTGGCTCTTCTTCACTTCAGCAGCGTTGATGTCATGACATCACATACACCATGACAGAAAAGGACAGACTTTTCTTTTGGAATTTCTGTGCTGGGCTGTGGTGGAAGTGGAACTAGTTCCAACTACCATTGCAGGTGGTGGACTCAATTCCACCCAGTTCCCTCCCACTTTAACCCCTCGCCCAGTGTGTATCCCAGCTTAACACAGTGGCCATACTTTTGTGGTTCATCTATAAAGAATGCAATTTTGGGGGGTTTATTTGTCTTCTTTGATAACCAAAAACATGTTAAAGACCATTTCGTGCCAAATTCTGAGAATTTTACAGTGACTGCAAAACATTGATCATTTCATCAATGTACTGAATGTTTTTGATTCTCATTTACTCAGTACTATATCGACATTACAATATAAAAAAAAATTATCAAATAAAATGTGGAGACAGTTTCCAGGAAACCTATGAGAAAGCTGATTGTGGAACTGTCTGTGACGGAACGGCTGCAATCATATTACCCTTTATTATTTTACAAATTTTTAGACTACTCCACTGTTCTTTTTTTTTTTCTTTTTTTTTAAAGGGTAACTCTATTAAAAAACACGATGTTGTCTAATTAGTGGCTGATTATTCTCATTTGTGTGACATGCATACGAGCGGTGTGTATTGCAGTGCGGAGACAGAATTACTTGTGTGGTGTTTTGTTAGACCCTTGAGAACATGATTATGTAAAGCTGGTGAAGGCCATGAATGATTCATTTCTGTTTGTATCTCATCACCATCTAGACTAATACTCTTGGCATAAAGGAAAACCCAACGGCACAAAGAAAGTTCTCAAATTATTTTCAACAAGGCCCCAAGATGGCAAAACTCAAAAAAGTTTATTGATCTTTCTCATTTCTTCTTCTGCAGGTTGACAAGAATGAGGACGCGGACCAAAAAAATCGAAACAAGATTCAAACAAACCAGAGGACAAGGCCCACAAAGCAGCGACCAAAATCCAGGCCAGCTTCCGTGGACATATAATCCGGAAAAAACTGAAGGGGTACACGAAAGGAGATGAATATAATGGAGACGCAGCAGAGAATCACAAGGAAGATGCCAAGGAGGAAAAAACAGAGAATGACATCTCCAAAACGGAGGAGCCCACCGCCGACGGACCTTTGTCTGAAGACGATAAGAAGAAAGCAGAGAGCTCTTCGGTTGATAAAAAGCTGGAGGCAGGTTCAGAAGCAGAAGCCAAAAAGACAGCAAAGTCTCCTTCGGAAGAGAAGCCCGCGCCCGCAGAGTCAGAGGGCACCGCGAAGGGCACTAGTGACAGGTCCTCGGGCGGTGACGCCAACAAAGCTAAAGATGAGTCCAAACAAGCCGATGTGCCTGCTACTAGCCCAGAGGCTGCCCCGGAAAAAGATAAACCCAAACAGGAGACGGTGGACAGCACTCAAGACGATGGAAAGAAAGGAGGTAAGGTACAGCATCCGCCTCCCTAGCACTGTCTTGTACCGCCAATGCTCAGTTTGTGTTCAAAAACTTTTATACTAGTCTGATTGATACTGACACATAGGTAGGGGGGGCTTTCTGAATACCCAGAACCCCCCACAGAAGAGAGACAGTAAGCATGATATTACAAAGCTCCTCCCTTCCTGGCCACTTAGCCGTGATTCACAGGTCTATGGGTAAGGGGCGGAGCCAATTCGACAAGATTTGGAATCACAGCATAGTTATATTATCATTTTTTGGGGTTAACCGTCAATGAAAAATCCTGTCCCCCCCCCCCCCCCCCCTCAGTAGCCAAAACTTTCAGAATAAAACAAAGTTAAATTTAATTAATACAACAATTTGTATTTCTATGTTGACCTTTATGTATTTTGCACCAGCATATTCTATAACACTTTGTAACTGCAAATAAACACATTAACAACAAAAAAGGCTGTTACTATCTTCTAGAAGGTGCTAAATAAAAAATAAGTATATTCTGTATTGGTTGCCTATAGCAACATCACATCTTCAATAGAACTCCCATCTTAGTAAATTGAAAGAAGAGAGGGCTCTGCTGTCAATCAAGTTGCAACATGTTGCATATTGGTCAAGTGCAAATTGTGCGTGAACACACAAAAAAGAACACATGTAAGTTTTGTGCAAACTGTGTAAAGGAGTGTTAACCAGAAAGAGAAGTCGAGGAAGTGTAACAGAATGATTCAGGAATTTGGTGAACTGCAGTGATGAGTTGAGCTTTTCTGGGATTGCTTGAAGGTTGGGAGGCTAGAGGAATGTATTGTTGTACAGAAAATCCAATTATTTGAGTATGGTAAAACCGAAGCAGCCAATACAAAGTCTGATAGGTGGAGCAGCATTAGGAGTCTAGCCACCGCATTTGCTGTAAAACAGACTGTTGCCATAAAAAAGTCGGTTTGGAATCGCAATATTCGCTGCATGAAATGAGTGCACGGGTTACAATTAGTACAGTGACTTGCATGGGTGTGGCTCAATGGATCAATATGTTATGGTTGACAAAGCATTAGGTCGACGCCAATTCATCAACAGGTACAGAAGGACAACAGGGTCAAGTAGGTTGATATGACAACGGTTGACACAAATAATCGACCCATGTTTTTGGACCAAATCTAACATATATGTCATGTTGAGTGACAACAATCAAGTAAAACATTTACCTTTGTGGTCTCGCTTCACGGGGTAAAAGTCCTCGTGGATAGTAAATGAATCAACTGTTGAGAAAACATGTGAAACGGAACCCCCCCTTTTTGTACCTGTCAACCTTTCATCTGTCTACGTTTTGTACCTGTCAACAGTGGGGCTGCAGCACAGTTCAAAACTCAAATAGGCAAGCCACACCCACTGCCACCAACTGCCATTCCAAACTCACTCACTGGCAGCTGGTGGGGCTCCCTTCCTTGAATTTTGAACTGTGCTGCAGCCCTACCTTTGTCTGTCGATCTGATTCATGTCAACCATATGGTGTCGGCCTTTTGAATGTCGACCTCATTGTTGATCCATCAGCCAGATACCGACGTGTGTTGGATGTGTTTCCTACATGTATGAATGTGCTAGGAGATGCTGGTGTGCATTTCAGGCAGTGGGGATGGGTGCTGATGTCATATAGCCACACCTCAGTTCCAGGCAAATACCGTGATTTGCGTTTCTAAGATGAGGGGGGACTGAAATGATGCAAAATGATGCAATGTGATCCGCGGGGTCACTTATCCCAGCGGCCATGGGGAATGCAGGGATCTGGGGCATATGCAGGAGATGTGATCACCTTTCTGGGGGATCCAGGAGATCCTCTAGATTTTTGGGAGCCTCCCAGCCATTCCAGGTTGTAGGTCAGTATGTCTTATACGTGGATGTTGAAAGACTTGTACTTTGTCTTCGGAGAGTGATGCTGGGTACACACCAGGACGACTAGGGCCCGATCCCATCAATCTAGATCCAATTCTGACCAATTGGATGTAGATTGTGTGGTGATTGGGCCCTTTTCTGTCCTGGTGTGGACCGATACCGATGCGCGGTCCCGCGGGTCGTTCGTTCTTCAGATCCTACCTGCAGCAGGTAGGATCTGAAGAACGACCATACTCCCGGGTGTGGGTCGCCATCGGATCGGACCCGCTCAAGGTGCACATCGTGAGCGGGTCGTGCCCCCCGCATCATCGTGAGCGGGTCGGAAGAAAACATTGAAGACACACTCACGATGTGCATCGTGAGCGGCTGGTCCTGGTGTGTACCCTACATTACTGTGGAAGCACTAACTGAATAGGCAGGGCCCCCCTTCCCCTTCTCGAAGCCCCGGTGTGCCTGGTGAGACCTCCGGTGTCTCTAGCAATGGCCCCACTACTCAAACTCTTCATTGCTTCATGGGGAATGCAAATATTATTTACGACTCATTAATCCAAGCCCCCTTTCTGTTAATCCTGGTAGTCCACAACCCCCCCCCGATGGCGGCTCTGCATTGACGTGTATATAATAGTACATCTCAGATCCTGCAGTGTACAACCATTGGATATCCCACACCTGCACCTGCCGCACATCATGCCAATTTTCCATAGCCTGTGCTCGTTGCTGTCCCTGAAAATCCAAATTGTCCTAGAGAAACCAGTGTCGTTGGCAGAAATCATCATCCTTCTGTATCTCCCAGCTTAAGTTATGGGTTTCACGCCCGTTTGGCACATATACGGAAGCAGAAGGTCTTTCTAGCAATCCTCGCCGCGCGTTTCGCAGCCACCCTCCGTGGCACCGGCTCTACCAAGCATCTTTCATCTTCTAATTAATAGTCTGTTGGCCGCCCGACAGCCACCGCTAGATGAGGTTTTTATTGGCGGCTCTCCAGTGTCAAAATTTGGCATCTAGCTCTGATGTCAATATTAAAACGCGGTCAGCTTGCGGACACTGGAACTGTATTTCGTTTAACAACGGGGGACCGATTAAAGGCCAATACATCTCTTATACAACCGCTTCATTTTCAAAAAGAATATCATCGACCCGTAGATATATACGTGCAGTATGTGACCGGTTCTGGAGCTCGTTAGTGCCTTCAGTACACAGTAATTGGAGCAAGAGAAAAAACAATCACATAGAGATAAATAAACTCTGTACCAGATCAGCGAACATTAATTAATTAATGAATCAATTAATTAATGAATCTTTTCAATGGTTGATTATATTTCTGTCAGTTGGGGAATGATAGGCTGCCAATAATCACAGCTAGGCCTATTTTTTTTTACTTTCCCCTATTTGGTAAGAGGGTATCCCTTGTGGATAGTAATAATGGTGACAACACAATGTCGAATGATATGATGTAGACATGAGTAAAATGTCTACATCTGCAAAATGTCGACATACCGTACGACATTCTGACACAGTGAAAATGCCGCCATTACCGTTAGGGTTATATTTGGAGTCTCCCAAGCTTGTAAAGTTCTTACCAGTCCAGGTTGTAAGGATATCCATACTTAAGCAAAGCTAGCTCAATACCTCAGCCAGCGTGATATAACAGTATGTGATCAAGCATCGATAGCATTAATCCCTGGACTGCTAGGGGTTAAATTTAGGAAGATCAGTCAAGTCCCCTTCACACTCCCATAACATGTTTTTTGGGGGATTTCAGTTTTCTCTTTTACAGTTATCTGCGATCTAGTGGCCCCTCGCTGCTGACAATCTAATAACGCTGGATTACATATAATATTATTATCTGATGTAAGTTCTGTCATGGTGCAGCTGCGGTGATTCTGGTTGACACGCAGCGCCGCAAAGTTCGCAGGCCGCAATTCTAAACATGCGAGGTGCTACCATGCTGGCACTTGTAGTTCCACACAGGAATAAAGAGAAGATGCAGGAGCGCACTCCCAAGTACTAACCACCGCTAATCAGAATAATTTGGGATGTGGATCACGGCGTAGACAATGTCTAGGCCGACTGTCAAAAAGTCGACACCAAAATCCCCACATTGGCAAAACGTTGATTCAGGCAAAAGGTTGACATGAGTTTAACATGTTTTTTTTGTGTCAATGTCGACATCTGAGCACATGGATTCAAAATAAGTGTAGCGTATTCCCTCGCATGGCGAAAACCCATTGGATTCCACAGGGGGAGGGGACCCATATGAAAAAAAACAACAACCCCACTGGTCCCCACAGGTAACAATGATGATTAGGGAATGTCAAGAGGAGGAGGGGCCAGCAGCCAGTTCTGATGTCAGAAAGGGGCGGTCCCATATGCCCAGGATACAGCGACAGATATATGCTGCATAGCAAGCAGGTCTGAATCACTAATACGCTACTGTACAGTGTATTACAGATTACGTTGCGCTGTAAATCCAGGGGGTTTTCCTATGTACTCATTTCATGACATAAAACAGAAGGCAAAGATGGTCCTGCTCCAGTGAGCTCACGATCCATTCACTCCTGGCACCGTACTGTTCCTGAGTACGTCGCACTTTGGTTTTTATTTTATTCTCGCTACGAGCGACTAACAGATGCTGGGAATTTACGGCGGAGCATTTCCTGCATCATCGGTTATGGGGCTTAAACAGCGGAACAGCTTATTGTTACATATTCAACATATTAATATGTGTCGCTCTGCCTGCCAGCTCCTAACACACCACATGGAGTTCTGGAAATGGGGAGAATTATTTATAGGGAGGACGATGTTATGGGAGGAAGCCCGCACCCCCCCCCCCCCCCCCCCCCCCCCTGCCTGCACACAATTCCTGTATGGTAGTCTCTGTAGAGTCTCATACATGTGTTATTACCCAGCAGTGCCGTGACAGTGAGCAGCAACTGGTGGGAACAGGCTTCTGCAAGTAACTCTGTGCAGGAACAGAGCTGACAGTGTTTATCAACAAGGGCCTAATGCTGTCAGGAGCCCCCTCTATCCCCATCTACCCTTATTCTCTCTCTTCACCCCATCCCCAGCAGCACAGAGTACATCAGGAGAGGAGTGATGTGACAGGGGCAGTGACATGATGTGAGGAGGGGAATTGAGGCAGCAGAAAGCCACAGACTGAGAGTTATATAGTGGGAGGAGCAGGGTCCCAGCAGCACAGAGTATATCAGGAGATGAGGGATGTGTCAGTGAGGACAGGGCTGCATGTGACAGGAGCAGTGACATGATGTGAGGAGGGGAATGGAGGCAGCAGGGAGCCACAGACTGGGAGTTATATAGTGGGAGGAGCAGGGTGCCCAGCAGCACAGAGTATATCAGGAGATGAGTGATGTGTCAGTAAGGACGGGGCTGCATGTGACAGTGGCAGTGACATGATGTGAGGGGGGGAATGGAGGCAGCAGGAAGCCACAGACTGAGAGTTATACAGCGGGAGGAGCATAGTTCCAGCAGCACAGAGTATATCAGGAGATGAGTGATGTGTCAGTGAGGACAGGGCTGCATGTGACATGGGCAGTGACATGATGTGAGGAGGGGAATGGAGGCAGCAGGAAGCCACAGACTGAGAGTTATATAGTGGGAGGAGCAGGGTGCCCAGCAGCACAGAGTATATCAGGAGATGAGTGATGTGTCAGTAAGGACGGGGCTGCATGTGACAGTGGCAGTGACATGATGTGAGGGGGGGAATGGAGGAAGCAGGAAGCCACAGACTGAGAGTTATATAGTGGGAGGAGCAGGGTCCCCAGCAGCACAGAGTATATCAGGAGATGAGTGATGTGTCCGTGAGGACAGGGCTGCTTGTGACAGGGGCAATGGCATGATGTGAGGAGGGGAATGGGGCAGCAGGAAGCCACAGACCGAGAGTTATATAGTGGGAAGAGCAGGGTCCCCAGCAGCACAGAGTATATCAGGAGATGAGTGATGTGTCAGTGAGGACAGGGCTGCATGTGACAGGGGCAGTGACATGATGTGAGGAAGTAATGGGGGCAGAAGGAAGCCACAGGCTGAGAGTTATATAGTGGGAGGAGCAGGGTCCCCAGCAGCACAGAGTATATCAGGAGATTAGTGATGTGTCAGTGAGGACAGGGCTGCATGTGACAGGGGCAGTGACATGATGTGAGGAGGGGAATGGAGGCAGCAGGAAGCCACAGACTGATAGTTATATAGCGTGAGGAGCAGGGACCCCAGCAGCACAGAGTATATCAGGAGATAAGTGATGTGTCAGTGAGGACAGGGCTGCATGTGACAGGGGCAGTGACATGATGTGAGGAGGGGAATGGAGGCAGCTGGAAGCCACAGACTAAGAGTTATGTAGCGGGAGGAGCAGGTCCCCAGCAGCACAGAGTATATCAGGAGATGGGGGATGTGTCAGTGAGGACAAGGCTGCATGTGACAGGGGCAGTGACATGATGTGAGGAGGGGAATGGAGGCAGCAGGAAGCCACAGACTGAGAGTTATATAGTGGGAGGAGCAGGGTGCCCAGCAGCACAGAGTATATCAGGAGATGAGTGATGTGTCAGTAAGGACGGGGCTGCATGTGACAGTGGCAGTGACATGATGTGAGGGGGGGAATGGAGGAAGCAGGAAGCCACAGACTGAGAGTTATATAGTGGGAGGAGCAGGGTCCCCAGCAGCACAGAGTATATCAGGAGATGAGTGATGTGTCCGTGAGGACAGGGCTGCTTGTGACAGGGGCAATGGCATGATGTGAGGAGGGGAATGGGGCAGCAGGAAGCCACAGACCGAGAGTTATATAGTGGGAAGAGCAGGGTCCCCAGCAGCACAGAGTATATCAGGAGATGAGTGATGTGTCAGTGAGGACAGGGCTGCATGTGACAGGGGCAGTGACATGATGTGAGGAAGTAATGGGGGCAGAAGGAAGCCACAGGCTGAGAGTTATATAGTGGGAGGAGCAGGGTCCCCAGCAGCACAGAGTATATCAGGAGATTAGTGATGTGTCAGTGAGGACAGGGCTGCATGTGACAGGGGCAGTGACATGATGTGAGGAGGGGAATGGAGGCAGCAGGAAGCCACAGACTGATAGTTATATAGCGTGAGGAGCAGGGACCCCAGCAGCACAGAGTATATCAGGAGATAAGTGATGTGTCAGTGAGGACAGGGCTGCATGTGACAGGGGCAGTGACATGATGTGAGGAGGGGAATGGAGGCAGCTGGAAGCCACAGACTAAGAGTTATGTAGCGGGAGGAGCAGGTCCCCAGCAGCACAGAGTATATCAGGAGATGGGGGATGTGTCAGTGAGGACAAGGCTGCATGTGACAGGGGCAGTGACATGATGTGAGGAGGGGAATGGAGGCAGCAGGAAGCCACAGACTGATAGTTATATAGATGGAGGAGCAGGGACCCCAGCAGCACAGAGTATATCAGGAGATGAGGGATGTGTCAGTGAGGACAGGGCTGCATGTGACAGGGGCAGTGACATGATGTGAGGAGGGGAATGGAGGCAGCAGGAAGCCACAGACTGAGAGTTATATAGATGGAGGAGCAGGGTCCCCAGCAGCACAGAGTATATCAGGAGCTGAGTGATGTGTCAGTGAGGACAGGGCTGCATGTGACAGGGGCAGTGACATGATGTGAGGAGGGGAATGGAGGCAGCAGGAAGCCACAGACTGAGAGTTATATAGTGTGAGGAGCAGGGACCCCCAGCAGCACAGAGTATATCAGGAGATGAGGGATGTGTCAGTGAGGACAGGGCTGCATGTGACAGGGGCAGTGACATGATGTGAGGAGGGGAATGGGGGCAGCAGGAAGCCGCAGACTGAGAGTTATATAGTGGGAGGAGCAGGGTCCACAGAAGCACTTAGTAAATCAGGAGATGAGCACATGCCAATGGTTGTCGCATCCGTGCATGCTTATGGTAAATCTGTGAAAAGATTCTTCCCTTGTGACCGTCTTCAAGTGCCAGATCTGAGATGTCCACTTTGTGAATGTATAGTTGCTGTAATCCTGCCTAGTGCGTATGTAGACACAGCCGTTATTCGCACTAGCCCAATGCTAGATCCGAGTATGGCCATCAGTGTGAGTGATTAGGGGCCTGAATAATAATATCAACCATATTATGCGTCTGAAAATCCAAGTCCCAGTCTCTGGAGCACCCAGCACGTCTCCAGTACATTTCTTGAGACTGTGTGTGTGAATCACTTCTGCAACTCTGCGCGCACAGTACAGTATACACCGTGGGACAGTGGCATGGTGCCACATGTAGTGACTTAAACGCATGCACAGTGGAAAACAATGACCACTTGGGCAAATACTGGCATCTTGTGCAGTGTATATATAGTTAGTGGTGAGCAACGATTAACATTTTTAATTGTGATTAATCGCATGAAATTTTTGCGATTAACAGCAATTAATCGCAATGTTCGGCAAATAAGTGCCTCTTACCTACAATTTTGTTGCCAGCAGTTGCATTCTCGTTGCCAGGTGAGATTACATGCTTGTTGCCAAGTGGGGTTGCATGCTCATTGCCATAGGGGATTCCATGGTCACTGCCAGGGGTTCCATGCTCGTTGCCAGGGGGGAATACATGCTTGCTGCCATAGGGGTTACATTTTCATTGCCAGGGGGGAATACATGCTTGCTGCCATAAGGGGTTAAATGCTCGTTGCCAGGGGGGATTACATGCCTCCTGACATATGGGTTAAATGCTTGTTGCAAAGGGGGGATCAATTGTGCGGGGGGGAGGGGGGGGTCGGCACCACTGAGGCGCAGAGTCTCTCTGACAGTGTTAGACAGCGCCCCTTCGAAGATGGCAGCAGAGGAGACAGCCGCAATAGGTGAAAGAGTACTTCTAGCATGTCTTCTCGATGGTGTAAGCCATTTTTGGAGGGGTGCAGGGTCACATACTGTCATTGTCCGCCAACCCCCCCCCTGCTGCCGCGTATGAATGCATATGACCTGTGGGTGGAACCGGCTGCATCCAACCACATTCACCGGTGACTGTGCCACCAATCCACCGCTACCTGCTGTCTACTGTGCCCTTTTGCTCTACCGCCTAGGTATGGCCATTGACCATCCATCATTCACAATCATCAATGGTTTATGAACAATGTAGAATAGTTTTCCATCGATGTGGGAGAACCAGATGTTTCTCCTACATCAATCTTTTTACCCAAGAGGCCTGGACATAGCTCCCCTTAGAGCCCCACCTCCAGGTTCTGATTGGCCCACGGTCCATTTAGTCAAATGAAAGGGATGGCATTGATAGGTAAAACAATCAATGGTCATACATCACATAGTATGCTACCATCAATGGCTGTTTGCACTATTGGCAACCACAGATGGCGATAGCATCAATTGACATCACTACTACTGTCTCCTCTGGGTAATGCAGTGTCTATGAAGAGGCGCTACTGAGTGAGCTGATCAGTGTAACTGACGCTGGAGACTTAGACCTTGGCCAAGGTGAGTGTCACTGCTTTTGGAGAGAGCGTGGGAGGAAGGCCATGTTCTATAGTGCTATATGTGCTGTGATGGTGTAAGCGATGCTACTACTGTGTTGTGTGAGAGGCACTACTCCTGTGCGGGCATAATGTGCAAGGGGCATTGTTGTGTGATATAAAGGGGATATGTGGTACTCTTGTGTGACATAATGTTTATAATGTGTATAAATGCTACTACCATGTGTCATAATGCATATAAGAAGTATTACTGTGTGTTGTAATTTGTATAAGGTGTACTACTGTGTGGCACAATATGTATAACAGGTACTACTCTGTGGTGTCATGTGTATAAGGGTTTCTACTGCATGGTGTAATGTGTATAAAGGGGAATATTGCCTGGCAAAATGTGTATAAAGGGTTCTTTTGTGGTGTAATGTGTATAATGAGTACTATTTTGTGGTGTAACGTGTATAATGGGTACTACTGTATGGCACAATGTGTATAAAGGGTACTACTTTGTAGCGTAATGTGTATAACAGATACTACTGTGGGGTGTAATATGTATAATGGGTACTACTGTGTAGTGTAATGTGGATAACCGATACTAGTGTTGGTGTAATGTGTATAAGTGGTGCTTCCTGTTTAGTGTAATGTGTATAAGTGGTACTACTATATGGCATACTGTACATAAAGGATACAACTGTGTTGCATAATGTGTATAAGGTGTACTCCTGTGTAGTGTAATATGTATAAGGGGTTTTACTGTGTAGTGTAATGCATAAAAGGGGTACTACTGTTTGGCATAATGTGTATAAAAGGTACTACTGTGTGGCATAATATTTATAAGGTCTACAACCGTGGTATAAGGTGTACTACTGTGTGGTTTAATGTGAATAAGGGGCATTACTATGCAGTGTAATGTGAGCAAGGTCACTACTGTGTGGCCACACCCATTTCTCATGACACCATGCCCTTTTTTGCAGCTGTCCCTTTTTTTAAAGCAGGCCATGGCATTTCTAGCACAGGGCACCAGAATCTCTAAATCTACTCTGTTTATGTGTTTAATAATTATCTGCTAGTTATTAAAGGAAGCAATCTAATCTGAGGGGCGTGATAAGATTTTAACATGGAAATGTGCGTGTATTTCAGGCTGTGAGAAATAACATTTCTTCTTGAAGATTTTTGCAGTTGTTATTTTCTCCACAACAAGTAAACGCATTTTATTTTTAATTGCTGAAAGTCGTTAGTTCTAAATCCAGCATTTACAGCAATTCTTCTGAGTTGTTCGACTATTTTAGTCAATAGAAAAATATGTAACAAATATATCCCGGCTGAGTTGATAAAGCAGAAAGGAGTCATTAATTAGTGACAGAATGAGTAATTACTGTTATTTTTATAGAAAAAATTCACACACTTCCAGTTGTGCAGTCAGTGTACTTTTAATAATCTTTTTGTCTCATTAAAACCCCAGCGTTTTGGAGAGATGTTGATCTATAAAAGAGAGAGAAAAATAACGTTAAAGAATGTGCTATTCGGGCATAAAATAAAAGATTATAACAGTGTTACGTCTGTGAGTCAGCAGTTGTGGCAGACCTCAGTGTCTCCCAGGAGAGCAATTTGGTTTTTATATCTTTTAGAAAATAACGAAAAAATTCCTATATATATTTGACACAAAAGAGGTTATCTATATATTGAAGACATATCATCCAGAATTGACAGAGACTATTTCCATTATTTATACCAGTTCTATATTGCCTGCCACGTGGACACATTATTTTTTTTCAGCCAATTGATCTGCCGGTGTGTTTTTGGATTTTGAGAGAAAATCGTAAACTCTGGAGTAAACCCACACAACTTGAAGGAAACATAACGTAATTAACCCCTTCACTGGTAATCCCGAGAATTTTCCGGGCTTTGCCTTAATGCCCAGGCTGGCAAGCCCGGAAAATTCTCGGGATTGCCAGTGATTAGCGCCGGGCAGCGCTGCTGAGTTCATCGCTGAACTTAGGCAGGTTCAGCTCTGCCCTGCTCCCTACCCGCCGCCACGCCCCCAGAGGCAGTAATACTAACCACAATACCAACTGTAAGGTATAATAGTCATCAGATGTGGGTCTGCTGTATTGTATACTAGCTGACCCGCCCCGGCGGTGCCCGGGAAAACCTTTATTTATTTTTTTTCATTTCCAAAATTTCATCTTATGCTGTAATTTTTTAAAAGCCTCCACCATAATGTTAGAATGTGTTTGCATTGATACTCAATGACAGCAATGAAATCAGGTGCGGTATTGTTGTTTGAAATGCACCACTCCTGACTTGATAGCTTGTGTGTGTTGATGAATTCCACATCCACTCCTGAGATTTAGCACCTAAGATGCATTTATTTTGGGTGTGAAGTTATGTGCACACTCCAGAAAAAGAGGGTGCCACCACTCAAAAAGGGGAATGTCCTTGAGTGTAGTGTACCATGCCATATGTCCCTTATACAGATTATGCAAAACAGTAGTAGACCCCCTTACACTTGCCCCTTAAACATTATAAAGAGCAAATAATCCCCTTTATGCGACACAGAATGAGCAAAAAAAGATTCACATGGAATGAGCCAAAATTCACATTATACCACCCGGATTGAGCCAAAATTCATGTTATGCCAAACTGAAAGAGCTAAAATTCACATTATGCTACATAAATTGAGCCAAAATTCACGTTATGCAACATGGATTGAGGCAAAATTCACATCATGCCACCTGGAATAAGCTCAAATTCACATCATGCCTTCCGGATTGAGCCAAAATTCACATTATGCCACACTGAAAGAGCCAAAATTCACTTTATGCCCGACGGATTGAGCAAAAATGTACATTATGCCACCTGGATTTGGGCAAAATTCACATTATGCCACATGGTGGGGCGACACATGGCCAGAGATGGTGGGGTGATACAGGGACAGAGATGTCGGGGTGATGCAAGGACAGAGATGGTGGGGTGACGCAGGGACATGGGCCCATATTCAGATCTGATCGCAGTACAAATGTGTTCTCAAAATGGGCAAAACCATGTGCACTGCAGGTGGGGCAGATGTAACATGTGCAGAGAGAGTTAGATTTGGGTGAGTTATTTTGTTTCTGTGCAGGGTAAATACTGGCTCCATTGTTTTTACACTGAAATTTAGATTTTTTTTTTCAACACACCCCACCAAAATGTAACTCTCTCTGCACATGTTACATCTGCCCCACCTGCAGTGCACATGGTCTTGCCCATTTTGCGAACAAATTTGTACTGCGATCAGATCTGAATAAGGGCCATGGACCTCTATGTCACACTACATGTCACATTCCTCCCTGCTACCTGTCACATTCATCTGACCTGGCTCCTGTTTACATCAATGGGGGAAGCCCAACCTCCGGACCGCAGCTTCCTGCAGTCAGTATGGAGGTTGGGCGAGGGTTGCACACGAGGGTTGTACTCTGCAGACAGCAGCGAAGGCAGGCAGGAGGTGAATGGAAGCCTGTGTGCGGCATCCAGTCACCTCGTGGAGGGGGGTGCACAGGGGCTGGGAGTAGCCCAGCAGCTTACCTTGGTGCTGGGCTTGCCCCCAGAATGATGATCAGTGGTCCCGGCAGGGATGTGTTATGTATGTGTATGTGTGCATGTTGTGTTGTGTGTATCTGTCCAATGTGTAAGTGTGTGAGGTGTGCTATGTATATGTGTGTGTGTAGTGTGCTGTGTGTGTGGGTATATGGTGTACTGTGTGTGTGATGTGTGTAGAATGTGTACGTGTGTGTGGTATGTGTGGTCTATGTATTTCCCCAATTATTCACAATTGTTGAAACCCTCCACCATAATGTTAGAATGTGTTTGAAATCATAAGCTGTGTACTCACTGTGCAATATCACTGGCAATGTGGTCGCTGAGTGACCATATTGCCAGTGATTTGTTTTTGCTGCAACGATAAATCGCCAGGTGCACGCTACCATGTGGTTGCTGGTCTCCCTGAGGCTCCCCTGGCAGAGTCTCCTGTTCATCACCGACCATCTCTAGTTGCTGATGAAAACTGGACATTGAGCAATGTATTGCACCGTGTGTACACAGCTATACTCAATGACAGCAATGAAATAAGGTGTGGTGTTGTTCCTTTGTCTTTGGTTTCCCAGATTGTCGATTTTTTTTCCCCAGATCATCAATTAAGGCAAATTGAACCTTGGTGAATGTTTAATTTCCCAAAAACGGCTTTGAGGTGCACAACACCAAGTCTGGAGGTACCTTGTTGCCGAATTTGGTGCCACGGTGTGTCCGCAAAGCAACAGACACACAACAGACACACTTTTCAACTTATTATATAGATAGTCATCAGGTGTGGCTCTGCTGTATTGTATAAGACTCTTTAGATGTGGCTGTATTGTATATGACTCATTAGATGTGGCTCTGTATTGTATACAACTCATTAGATGTGGATCTGTATTGTGTACAACTCATTAGATGTGGCTCTGTATTGTGTACACCTCATTAGATGTGGCTCTGTATTGTATACGACTCATTAGATGTGGCTGTATTGTATACGACTCATTAGATGTGGCTGTATTGTATAAGACTCTTTAGATGTGGCTGTATTGTATACGACTCATTAGATGTGGCTCTGTATTGTATAGGACTCATTAGATGTGGCTCTGTATTGTATATGACTCATTAGATGTGACTCTGTATAGGATATGGCTCATTAGATGTGGCTCTGTATTGTGTACAACTCATTAGATGTGGCTCTGTATTGTGTAGGACTCATTAGATGTGGCTCTGTATTGTATAGGACTCATTAGATGTGGCTCTGTATTGTATAGGACTCATTAGATGTGGCTCTGTATTGTATAGGACTCATTAGATGTGGCCCTGTATTGTATACGACTCATTAGATGTGGCTCTGTATTGTATACGACTCATTAGATGTGGCTCTGTATTGTATACGACTCATTAGATGTGGCTCTGTGTTGTATACGACTCATTAGATGTGGCTCTGTATTGTATAGGACTCATTAGATGTGGCTCTGTATTGTATAGGACTCATTAGATGTGGCTCTGTATTGTATAGGACTCATTCGATGTTGCCCTGTATTGTATACAACTCATTAGATGTGGCTCTGTATAGTGTACACCTCATTAGATGTGGCTCTGTATTGTATACGACTCATTAGATGTGGCTGTATTGTATACGACTCATTAGATGTGGCTGTATTGTATAAGACTCTTTAGATGTGGCTGTATTGTATACGACTCATTAGATGTGGCTCTGTATTGTATAGGACTCATTAGATGTGGCTCTGTATTGTATATGACTCATTAGATGTGACTCTGTATAGGATATGGCTCATTAGATGTGGCTCTGTATTGTGTACAACTCATTAGATGTGGCTCTGTATTGTGTAGGACTCATTAGATGTGGCTCTGTATTGTATAGGACTCATTAGATGTGGCTCTGTATTGTATAGGACTCATTAGATGTGGCTCTGTATTGTATAGGACTCATTAGATGTGGCTCTGTATTGTATACGACTCATTAGATGTGGCTCTGTATTGTATACGACTCATTAGATGTGGCTCTGTATTGTATACGACTCATTAGATGTGGCTCTGTATTGTATAGGACTCATTAGATGTGGCTCTGTATTGTATAGGACTCATTAGATGTGGCTCTGTATTGTATAGGACTCATTAGATGTTGCCCTGTATTGTATAGGACTCATTAGATGTGGCTCTGTATTGTATAGGACTCATTAGATGTTGCCCTGTATTGTATACAACTCATTAGATGTGGCTCTGTATAGTGTACACCTCATTAGATGTGACTCTGTATTGTATACGACTCATTAGATGTGGCTGTATTGTATACGACTCATTAGATGTGGCTGTATTGTATAAGACTCTTTAGATGTGGCTGTATTGTATACGACTCATTAGATGTGGCTGTATTGTATACGACTCATTAGATGTGGCTGTATTGTATAAGACTCTTTAGATGTGGCTGTATTGTATACGACTCATTAGATGTGGCTCTGTATTGTATAGGACTCATTAGATGTGGCTCTGTATTGTATATGACTCATTAGATGTGACTCTGTATAGGATATGGCTCATTAGATGTGGCTCTGTATTGTGTACAACTCATTAGATGTGGCTCTGTATTGTGTAGGACTCATTAGATGTGGCTCTGTATTGTATAGGACTCATTAGATGTGGCTCTGTATTGTATAGGACTCATTAGATGTGGCTCTGTATTGTATAGGACTCATTAGATGTGGCTCTGTATTGTATATGACTCATTAGATGTGACTCTGTATAGGATATGGCTCATTAGATGTGGCTCTGTATTGTATACGACTCATTAGATGTGGCTCTGTATTGTATACGACTCATTAGATGTGGCTCTGTGTTGTATACGACTCATTAGATGTGGCTCTGTATTGTATAGGACTCATTAGATGTGGCTCTGTATTGTATAGGACTCATTAGATGTGGCTCTGTATTGTATAGGACTCATTAGATGTTGCCCTGTATTGTATACGACTCATTAGATGTGGCTCTGCATTGTATACATCTCATTAGATGTGGCTCTGTATTGTATAGGACTCATTAGATGTGGCTCTGTATTGTGTGTGACTCATTAGATGTGGCTCTGTATTGTATAGGACTCATTAGATGTGGCTCTGTATTGTATAGGACTCATTAGATGTGGCTCTGTATTGTGTGTGACTCATTAGATGTGGCTCTGTATTGTGTGTGACTCATTAGATGTGGCTCTGTATTGTGTACAACTCATTAGATGTGGCTCTGTATTGTGTACAACTCATTAGATGTGACTCTGTATTGTAAATTGAGCTGAGAAAGTTTCTCTGCAATGACTGGGCACCAAGAAAGAGATGGTGTGTAAAGCTATAAGATAACATAATTGTTTTTATTCACTTTATTTACATTAACTAAGAGAAACCCTTTTGCTGCAGGTTTTCTGGTGACTGTGTGATTCCCCACTGGCGTTATCACACTGTGGCTTCCAACGGTCACAAAGATCTGCAGCCAGAACCAGTGCTCACTGCAGAAGGACCTCTGTATAGTAGTCATCAGATGTTGCTCTGTAATGTGGCTCATCAGGTATAGCTCTGTATTGTATAAGAGTCATCACAATGAACTCTGTATTGTATACTCTCATCAGAATGGGTTCTGTATGGTTCATTAGTCAGCAAAATGAGCTATGTATTGTATTTGTTATCAGAATGGACTCTGCATTGTATACTTCTCCATAGAATGGATTCTGTTTGGTATATTAGTCCTCAGAATGAGCTATGTATTGTATATTTGTCATCAGAATGAGCTCTGTATTGCATACCTATCATCAGTAGGGATTCTGTATTATATATGTGTCATCAGTATGGGTTCTGTATTATACACTTGCTATCAGAATAAGCTCTGTATTGTATACTTGTCACCAGAATAAGCACTGTATTGTATATTTGTCATCAAAATGGACTGTGTATTGTATACGTGTCATCAGAATGGACTTTGCATTGTATATTTGTCATCAGAATGGGCTCTGTATTGTATACTTGCCATCATACTGTGCTCTGCATTGTATACTTGTCACCAGAATGAGCTCTGTAATGTATATTTGTCATCAGAATGGACTGTGTATTGTATACTTGTCATCAGAATGGACTTTGCATTGCATACTTGTCATCAGAATGGGCTCTGTAATGTATACTTGAAAATAGAATGAGCACTGTATTGTATACTTGTCGTTAAAACTGTTATGAGCCGCCTCTGGTGGGTCTGTGTAAATGCAGCCTGTCTTTTGTATTTGTTCTGTGTGCAGTTTCACCTGTCACATAACTAGGCAATTAGCACTCTGCCTTGTGTGTCAGGCTGCTCACCTACAGTGACTTTCCTCATTTAGGGGGCTTGTCCATTCCAGCTGTTCTGATTGGATATTGCTCCCTATATTACCCAGCCTGTCCTAAACTCTGTGCTGGTTATACTGTTTGTTTCTAGATATTACTGCATATCATACTTAGTCCTTCCTGACTAACCCTAATCCTGACTAGTCTGTGTTACCCTGAGATACGATAGCCTTCTATTTCCCTGCAAGTGTCTGATCCTGGGTGTTCCAGCTTATACTGGCTCTGTTTTATGTATCTGTGTTTTCACCCATTTGTCTGTCTGTAACCAGAACTGCCCCACAGTCTGGTCCTGGTGAGTTTCTGACCATTCTTCTTTTATTATCAGTGTTATATAATCAGGGAAAGCAGTTTTATGATCAGGGAAAGCAGTTTTATGATCAGGGAAAGCAGTTTTATGATCAGTGTGATGTAATCAGTGAAATCAGTTTTATCATCAGTGCTATGTAATCAGTGAACACATTTTCTGTATATAATTGCAACTGTATCTGCATAAAAATATTATTCTGCAGTATTTTCCAGCCAAACACTGTAACATCATTTGGTATGCAGATACAGTTGTAATTTACACAGAATATAGGCATGATGCATATCATTGTATGTGACTGTATCTGCATACAAAATGATGTTACAGTGTTTGGCTGGAAAATACTGCAGAATAATATTTTTATGCAGACACAGTTGCAATTATATACAGAATATAAGCACGCTATACATAATTTTAATCAGCATAAGCTGCTTGTGCATCAAATTCACATAGCAATGCAAAGAAGATGCATTTGACAGATCAATATATATATTGTGGATTCTATAAAAGTTACAAATAATTATATCATGGATTAATTGAACATTGCTGATTACAACCCCCCCCCCCCCAACTCTTTTTCCAACTCTGCTCCCATTACATAGGCCGAGTTGTATGTTTAACATAGGAAAAACATCTGGATACAACTTTTTGCTGGCTGCTCTTACTCGGGGCTGAAAACCTGGACTTTCAATGAACTCAGACGCTGTTGCGTTGGCCGACTTTGCAAAAAACAATTCACAAAATCGCTTCCAAAATCGGCTAATATTACACAGCGGCTCTTACAGTGTCTCAATGATGTCATTATTTCTTGATGTCATGATTATACAGGCCTCAACAAAACACTTTATTGGCGTTAGAGAGGGATGGCTGAGTTTTTTTGCTATTAAAGGTTTATAATCTGTCAGAAATGTGTTTTTCTTTCCCCTTGAAGTTGCAGTAGAACCTGTAGGGAGCTTGGGACGGGCACTGTGCCTTCTCTCAGGGACTTGAAGCTGGTCCATCAGCGGAGGTGGCAGGTTTCTATGGCAACCGTGCATCTGTTGTCTAGACAATGAGCATCGCGGGTCCCTCTTGGCGTCATGCCCTTAGATTCACAGCCCTGGGTACTGTTCACGCAGCAGTCATATTTCTGTCCCAGGGTGATAGGTTCTGACGAACAAGTGGAATGAAAGTATTTTTAACTTAACAAATGAAAATATAAAACAATTAGACCAGGCGCGAATGTCTTTCTGATTATCTTATGTTATCTTACATGCCTCATTTCTGCCACAGTCCTGCCAGGCAATTCTGTTCACTAGAAATGCCACCACTGCCTGATTAATTAAGCATCGCCTTAGAATGTGAAGATATATTCTTCTATTGTGCTTTGCCCAGTGGTGTAACTCTCAGAGACATTAGACGCAGCTGCTGCTGGACTCCAGCTGTCAGAAGGGCACCGGGACAGATATCTTTAAACTGGATTCATAGTGATTTGCTCCAGTCACTGCTGTCCAAGTTCACAAGCTGTCTGTGCAGCCCTCTTCAGCTGAAGTGATGTGACAAACAACAAAGGGGCGTATACGTTTCACACCTGCCGGGGTGGTCTGGTGGTGGCAGCAGGGGAAGCACCCCCATGAAATCATGTGGCCATGCAGCCACACACGACGGGATGTATTGCCATACACATCTCCTCGCATGCTAGGGGGGGCATTCGGTGGGGTGGTGGGTTGCGTTTACCTGTTCCCTAGGCTGCCAACTGGTCTGAATCAGGCCCCAAGTGTGTATACTGTATAGTGACCTGCAGCTCTGCTGCTGCGACTTGTAGGATATGAAGAAAGAGAGGAGAACAGAGTTTGTGTTATAGGAACACACTAATTATTATAATAAAACGTTTTAGAGTATTTTTATCAAAGCTTGGAGACAGATATCATGGTGAGAGATAATGTACCAATAGAGGTGAGAGATAATGTACCAACCAATCCGCTCATAACTGCCATTTTTCTAACACAGCCTATAAAATGTAAGTCAGCAGCTGCTTGGCTGGTACTTTTTCTCTCACAACTGTATCTCTCTTGAATAAGATTCATTGGGGTAAATTGACTAAGATGGGAGTTCTATTGAAGATAGGATGTTGCCCATAGCAACCAATCAGATTCTATCTATTATCTTCTAGATGGTGCTAAATACATAAGAAGTAGAATCTGATTGGTTGCTATAGGTAACATCCCATCTTCAATAGAACTCCCGTCTTAGTGAATTTACCGCACGGAGAATCCTATGACCACTCCATGTAATGGCACAGGATGCGGGGGAGTCGCCTTCTCTCCCTCTACCTGGAGGAACTGCTCAACATATCCACCAGCCGCCCAGGGATTCTGGGAAATATGGGTTAGGTGCAAACGCAGAGATGAAAGTGTCGATAGCCACCAGTAGCATCTGATGACTACAGATTCCGCACTGATCCTGCCCGGCGCTGTCCCGGGATACCTATAGCAGGGCCGTAACTGGGGCTGGGGGCTCAGGCGCCCCGGGCGCTGCATAGGGGGGGGGCACTGTGAGGTCCGGGCAGCTCTGGTCCAGGGACAGGCAGTGGGGATCCAGGGACAGGCAGCGGGGGTCCGGGGACAGGCAGCGGGATTCCGGGGACTGGTGTAGCCGCTGTAGCGGCAGCTTTCACTCCGTCTCCTAGCGCTATTTGCCTGGCGGCGGGAAGCGCTGATGACTTTGAAAAGACTTGCCGGACGCTGATTGGCTGAATTCAGCCAATCAGCGTCCAGCAACAGGTGTGTTGTCAGCGGGGGGATGCCCAGCCTCCGGCGCCAGGAGCAAGGCAGTTATTTGGTCCCCTCCCCCGGACGGGCGACCAAATGACTGCCTTGCCCCGGGCGCCGTAAACCCTAGTTTCGGCCCTGCCTATAGAGGGAATCAATCCCAACAGGGGCCTGGTGTGTGTATACTCACCCTCTTCCTGGCCTTCCTTAATCCTAAACCTCCCTCAACATGCCCAAATATGTAGGGTGGTGGCTTCACATTCTCACACAATGTAATGCACATTAAACATTATGCCAGACACTATAATGCCATTACACATTATGCCAGACACTATAATGCCCATTACACATTATACCGCACACCATAATGCCTATAACACATAATACCTCACACCGTAATGCCCATTACACATTATACCACACACTATAATGCCCATTACACATTATGCCAGACACTATAATGCCCATTACACATTATACAGCACACCATAATGCCTATAACACATAATACCTCACACCGTAATGCCCATTACACATTATACCACACACTATAATGCCCATTACATATTACACAACACACAATAATGCCTATTACACATTATACCACCCTCTGCAATGACTATTAAACATTATACTGCACACCATAATGCCCATTGCACATTATACCGCACACCGTAATGCAAAATACACATTATATTGCACACTATAATGCCTATTACAAACTATGCTTCACACCTTAATACCTATTACATATTATGCCACACACTGTAATGCCCATTACACATTATACCAGACAACTTAATGCCTGTTACATATTGTGCCACACAGCAGTCACTGCCGCCAGCCTGCATGAAATGGGGAGAGGAAAATCAGCTTCATGGCTCTGCGGGGAGAGGAGAGAAAGATTTCCTGCTGGCAGGGGGGCAGGAGCCAGCTGCCCAGCAAGGGAAGAGAGACAAGGCAGTTTCCCCTCTCAGCACTGATGCTGGAGGCAGCTCCCCCCTCTTGGACAGGGAGCAGGGGGAGAAGAAAGGTATCTTACCCACTCTGCGCTACTGCCCACAGAGGAAGAGGAGGACAGGCAGCTTCGGCTTGGCATTGTATGCCTCTCCACTTCCTTCCTCCCCCAGGTGACCTGTTCTGTGTACAAGTCACGCATGTAGTTATGGCCTTGCTCTAAGCCTCCCCTCTAGTGCTCAATCCTAACCCTCCTTCTAGGTCAGGGCTGTGGAACCTTTTTTGTGCCATGGGCCGTTTGTATGGGGAAAAAATCCTTCTGGGGCCATATGTAAAAATCTCTCTTACAAATTGTCCTGCTGCAGCCGTCCCACGCTCCGGCGGCTGCCGCTGAACAGGACTGACAGTCTCCGGCTGCTGTTGATTAAGAGGAATCTTGCAAGAACTACCGACGTCTCTCTAGAATTCCCCTGTACTTGACTCCCAGCAAAGCCGCCGGGCGGGTGGGATGGCCACTCAGACTGGCTACGGGGGCCGCATACGGCCCCCGGGCCTGAGGTTCCCCACCCCTGTTCTAGGTGAATAACCCTATCCTCCTTCTCCTTCTTTGCAGCCTAACCCTAAGTCCCCCGCTAGCGCATCCATAAGTTCCGGCGGTATAATTTCCCGTGTCGGCATCTTCATCAATGTAGGGATTCTGTCCGCAAGTCGGAATGCCGGCATTGGATTTCTAACTGCCAGCATTCCATCCGCGGAGATGTTAATCGCATCCTAATTGTAGTGGGTGGGGTGGAGAGTTTGTAGGGACTAAAAACTGTCACAGCTCAAAGTGAAAGTAAAAACTGTCACAGCTCAAAGTGTAAGCACATTGCAAAAGCCGTCATTTTGACAAGCTTTTAGTTAGTATTTTATATTCCTCCCTGTGAGTTTGAAAAGCTTGAAAATGAGCAGTTTCAAACGTCCAATAATTGGCACATTATAATTGCAGACTGGATATTGCATATTGCAGATTGCTAATATATTATATGTACTTTGGTCATACAAGGATGATTAAACTTGATTACACGATTTATTGTATTTTTAGCAACGGGCCCTCAATGGTGCAGAGCGTTCCAATCGAATCTAGGTGCTTTCATTAAGAAATGTAATTGACCCCTAAGTGCCTAAGGTGAAACAAAATCTTCTGTTCCCTACACTTCCAGATGAGTCTCGGAATCAAGAGCGGTGGGTGGCCATTGTACCCTGAGCATTGTGGGATATTCCGCAGGTCGCACAATGTGGTCTTTAAATGCTTTCAAAGTTATTATACACTAAACTTCTTTTAGATGGAAGTGTATTGTGAATTATTGTATAGTGTGAAAAATCCTGCCCAGCCATTAAGCTAATTAACCTCCCGTAATTGGGGTTTCAAGCTGTAATTTGTTCATCTTATAGAGACACTTTTTATGCTGTAACTGTACGATAAAGTGTTGTAGGCTTTTAAATAGCCGCTATTATTAATCTGACTAAGTGCTTTCTTGAGTGTATAAGACACACACACACACACACACACACACACATACACATACATGACCCGTGGCACCGTGGGTAGCACTGCTGCTGTGCAGAGTTGGGTTCCTTGTACATTCTCCCCAAGTCAGCATGGTTGCAAACCTAAAGATAAATTAATAGCACTGATTAGACAGTAACCACACACCCCCCCCCCCCCCCCCCCCAGCGCCCGAATCCCCTTGATGCTTCTCTATGTAAAACTATGGGAGGGGAATTGTCGTAGGTCCCCCACACGCACACACACGCACAAGTATAACCAGCACTGGTCCTGGATATAGCCCCCATATTTTTGTAATTAGCACGGGGCCAAGAGCCTGGAGGGGGGGAGCCCACAGCATTTTTTATTTTTTTTAATAACTAATAATTTTTTTGTTAGTTTTACACAGAGAAGCAGGGTACAGATTAGACTGGTCCATGCAGGCTTCCGGAAAATGTAGATTTTTATCTGAATTCAGCCATATGAATAATTATATATTAGACAATCTAATAGAAGTCTATCGATGGTGTACTCATTTGAAATGCCGAATTAGTCTGAGTTCATAAAAACGGCAACTTAGCTGAATTCGGCATTTGAATTTAGTAAATGCAGGTCTGTCTTAACAGCATTGTAGGTCCAGGGCAAAGCATATGCACTGCTGCTGCTGCCCCTCCACACCCATTCACAGGGAAGAGGATGCTTTACTCTGATTGGTGCATAGCCCCAGTCATCCACCAATCAACATGCTGACAGCCATTTACTCTCTGGCTGCAGGCTGGGAAGCAGGAATCGGATGTTGCCTGGCCATTCTGATTGTGAATAATTCGCAATCAAACAACCAGGCAGCATTCTCTACCTGCCTTCCAAGAAGCTCAGGGGTCACTTGTCAAAAATCCCAATCTACCCCTGCTTGAAGGCCCCTAGAATTGGAGGGCCCTTAGGCAGCTGCCCATCAAGCCAATGGGTTAAGATGGCCCTGGATAAATGTGCTGATAAAGATCGAATGGGTAGAAATGGATGCATTGGTTCCCATTCGATCTTATTAAATTTCCCCCTTAGTTCGGGGATTGCAATATAGGAGCAATTGCCGGTTACTGATATTATTTGGCTGCTGAATGTGCAACACTCTCTGACACGTTGCATAGACAGGTAGCCATTGATAACGGGGTGGAGGAACGTCCTTTGTGGCACAATGCTAAAACATATGACGTCATAGTGGGATGCACCTTGGGAGCAGTTTTTGTAATTAGGTCTCTTCTACCTTTGCCAAATGATAATGTAGGTTATACGCATTGTTTTTATTATCAATGTCACTCCCCCATTTCATCATACTGTTATCCAAGTACTGTATGATGCAACTATGTATCAAACTACAATCGGGGTGATTCAGTAAGGCTCAGTCAGCTGCGTACATTTGCACCTTACGGAGCCATCAGATGCCATCCACCGGTCGTACAAATGTACGGACCCCTTCCCCATATGTTCGCCCGCATTTCACGCTCACACATCCATCCGCGTGCGACTATACGGGTAAACAATCCTTCGATGGTCACCGACCATCGAATGATTGTGCCACCCATGTGCAGATATAATCAGCCTAGACTGACTTATATTTGTGAGCATCTGGGACGAAGACATGATGTTACGTTAGCTGCCCGCCCCCTGCAGGTACCAGGCCGCCTGCGTTCATACCGGGACACCCAGCGGTTTCCTGGGAGCACCCACCAGGAAATGCTGGGGGTTCCCATGCTCCGATACCCTGTCCTCCGCCTGCCCACCCCGATGACTGCGAACAGCTGGGCGACTATGCAAGCTGCTGAAGCCATTCGCACTGAGAGGTTCCACATGCGCACTACATCCCCGAAACATCGGAACGCAGCCAAACTCGCAACATTGTGACTCAAGCTGAATCGGGCCCTAAGTGCTATACCAGGCACACATTACAGCGGCCCATAATGTAGAAAGAGAGACCGTGACAATGACACCATTGTATACGTAGAGCGCCAGCTCCACGCTCAGCCACATCACACAAACCACAGAGCAATATTGTAGCGATGGGTTTTGTCGTCTTTATGCTGCACCCTCCTCTGTGGTTTCATATTTTCAGCGGTGACATTGCGCCTCCTCTCTAACGCGTCCTCCTGGCTCCTGACCCTGCTGTCTTGCTCTCCACAGTTTTCACACCTCCGGCCAATCTTATATTTAGTTCCAGGTCACGACACCGCTGGAGAGAAGAGGTCATAAGGGCATTAGTGACGTGAATGAAAGCCGATATAAATGGGCGCTTTAAGTTCATCCTAAGTGCACAGCGACCATTACTCTGTTATTATTATCAGTGGTTTTTCCTCCCAATATTCCTGGGCTGGATACAGTCTCCAGCGTGTGGACTCGGGCTAGGATTACAGATAATCTAATATCCTGCATTTTATTGTACTTTCCAAAAACATTGAAAGCCGTTGATGTAATAGCTCAACTGTTGGCAAATCACCTAATCCGGTTCTTTTTTTTTTTTTCCATCTAGAACAACTATGAGTTCTGAAACCTAAAGATACTACTGGCTGGTTCACCTGAAAGTGATTAGAGTGCTAGAGTGCTTTCCTTAAGGTTTACAAAATTAGGTACATCAGGAACACCCTTGCTATTTCCCCTTGCTATTGGGGAGATACTCCGATGTCCCCAATAGCAAGGAATCAGCGAGAGGACGGCCATATTGTGTACTAAGGATTGATGTTTAATTAAACAGATGATCCACTAAAGTATGATATCTTAATATTTTTCTCTTATGATAAAACTGACCTGACATTGCAAGACAAATAATAATAGTAATAATAAAAATATATATATACTCTTTCTCCTTGTCTTATTATTATCCCCCTCAATCATTTGTCTAATTTTTATCAGCACTTTATTTTATTATATAGATTATACTTTAGATTTAGACTTTTATTACTTTTCATCTTTTATTATGTATTTTTTCTCATATTTTCTTCTCTAAAATCGATCAATTATTTAATCAATCTATCAAACTTTATATAGTGCATTTAATAAAATGTGTTATGTACAATGTTTATTCTCTCTGTATGTGTTCTGTGCACCCCGGCGTTGCCTTTTTCATTTCTTTTATGCTCTTAAGCCCCGTACACACTTCAAATGAGAAACTTTAAACAGTGGGGAGGGCGGAAAAAAATATATTTTAATGATGCTATTATGATGAGGGGGTGGTTATAATAATAATAAAATACCCGGATCATAGGGGGTGTAGATATGTGTGTGTGTGGGGGTTGGGGTGGTGGGGTGGTGTTATAAAACATGCTTGTGTTTCTTTATTACGAAGATGGTACTATTTTAAGAATTCAGGAGCACTTGGGGGGGGGGGATTGCCAATGGGGAGTGGGAAGATATTTTTATTGCAAAACACATCCAAATATTTATATATTTTATTAAAAGCGCATTTTAAATTTTATTAAGTAATAAATAAAAATAAAAAAAACAGCAGTTTCTGAGCAGTATTGTGGGGAAAATGTGTTAATTAAGTGGTTAAACAATTTAATATTTCTAAACCCCAATCTGGTGATCAGGGCATTGTCCCAATAAATATCAGATGAATATGGGCCATAATCTCAGGAAGTGACATCACTGAAACTGGTATAAATTCAGACAAAATGTCATTACTGTACATGCTTATGTGATGACATCAAATTTGTCTCTTTTCAACTTGATATCATATATATATATATATACTAGGTGATTCATCGCGCCCTACGGGCGCTCTTCACACCGTCGTAAGGGGCTGCGCCCCCTTAACCTGTGCAGTTATTGTGAGGGTTGGGTGGTATGGGTGGGAAGGAGGTGCTTGGGGGTGGTGTGGGTAGGGGAGTGGTGGCTTTGGGGATACTGTGTGTGGTGGAGTTGCAGTGGCGGGGTTGGGCCGTGTCATTTGGTTAGGTGCCGTGACGATTGTGGCTGAGGGAGGTGGGGGTGCTGTACTTGGGTTGGGGGTGCAGCAGTTGTTGGAGGTGCGGGGTGGGTGAGGGATGGGGTGTGAGTGTGTTGTGGATGGGGTAGGGGCGGGTATTGGTGTACTGCAGGTGCTGGAGGTGTGGTTGTGGTGTTTTGCAAGTGGATGCGTTTGTGCTGTGAGTGGGTGGGGTGGGGTGGTGTCATGGGTGGGTGTGGTGGTGTTGTGGGAGGTTGGGGTGCGAGGGAGGTTGTTTGGGTGTGTTGTGGGTGGGGTAGTCACAGGTGTGAGGATACTGCGGGTGTTGGAGTTCCACATGCGGGGTGTTTTCGGATGGGTGGTGTAGGTTGGTGAGGTGAAGGGGTGGAATGGTTGAGAGACTGGCAGTTGCGGGGGTGGTGAGGGTGCCGGATAGATGGGTGCGTGGGTACCGCAGATGGTGGATTTGCCTGGTGCGCGGGGGGAGGGGGTCTGCGGTACCTGCTGCGGAACCCGGTGTAGAATGAGGAGGTGGGGAAGTGATGCTGGGGATGGTTTGTGGGTAGGGGGTGCTGGGAAACCTGCCAGGGGAAAGAGGAGGTATGGCGGTGAGAACAATGGAAGATGGGGGGGGTGGGGGTTTAGGGGGGGGTGCTGGGGGGGGTGCTGCAGGGGGATGTTGGCGGGGCTGGGGACCTTGTGAGGGGGGAGGGAGGGGGCAGTGGGTGGGGCGACATAGGTACCTTAACCTGGGACCTATGTACTATAGCAGGTAACGGCAGAGGTCTCTGATCGGGATGGGGGGAGAGTGAGTGTCTGTGGCATTCAATAGAAGTAAATATTTGTGGGGGATGAAATGGAATTGAGTATGTAGGGGAAAAAAGCAAATGTCCAGATCCAAACAACATTAGTGGTAAGCAGAGAGCGGGGTTCCGCTAGCTGCTGCTTACCCTCCTTGTAGTATGTAGTGCAGAGTGTGGTCCGTTCTGTGCCTGTGCTGCCATCTGCTATGTGTGACAGCAGCGCTCGACCCCCCGGAGACCCGCTGCTTGGGGGGGGGGTAGTTACTCTCGCCGCCGCTGCTGGGTAGCGCCGGGGGGGAGGGGTCATCCCCCGGTGAGCTGTTTATTGCAGGGGCGCTAATTTGAAGCGGTGTTGACTTGGGGGGGGGGGGGATCGTTGCGCTCAGCTGCTGCTCGTTAGCGCCAGGGGGGGCCTCATCCCCCAGAGCTGTTTACTGCAGGGGTGTGAAGCGGCTGGCAGCGTTGACTTGGGGGAGGGAGGGGAGGCATATCACCCGGTGATTCCGCTGCTTCAGGGGCGCTAGTGTGATGTGGCAGCCGGTGAGTGAGTTGGGGGGGGGGGGGGCGAGTACCCGGTGTCATCAACAGGCGCTGAGTGTGTCCGAGGCGGGGGCGGGGGGGGGGGCGGTGTGTAGCCGTGGGACCTGGTGTCATCAAGGGGCGGTGTAGCCGTCGGGCGGTGTTTGGGTGTGTATGGGCGGTCATGGGGAGTGGCTGCCGAGGAGGGGGCGGATAATGTGGGAGCTGCTGTGTAGGACAGAGGGCAAGGGGGTGATGTGTAGATCGGAAGTGCCCAGGATTTGCAGTGTGGCTAACGGTGGACGGGCCTGTCAATCAGCCGTGGAAGCCCGCCCATCGTTACCTACACTGCTTGTGAGTGACAGATCTGGCTAAATATATAAGAGATGTGAGTGTAAAAGGTGAGGTTGTGTGTTTTGTGAGTGGTGTAGGGTGCAGGAGTTAATAGAGATATAGGGTAAGTAGTGTGAAGCATGTGGCATGGAGTTGTGAGTATTGTGAGGCATGGGTCGGTGCGCGTGCGCGCGCGTGTGTGAGTATTGGAGGCATAGATGGGTGTGTGTGTGTGTGTAGTTGTGAGTACTGGAGGCATGGATATGTGGGTGTGTAGTTGTGAGTACTGGAGGCATGGATGTGTGTGTGTGTGTGTTGTAGTGAGTATTGGAGGCATGCATTTGTGTGTGTGTGTGTGTCTAAACCCACACAATATAGTGTGAGATTACATGTTTAAGGGAGGAGAGGTGTGTTATAAGAGGCGTTGTTGGTGTAGTGTTATGGGGTGGTGGGTGGTAGGTACATACTGTATGGTGGTGGAGAGTGACGTTTGGTGGCAGCAGGTTATGGAGAGTGTAAATAGATGTGGGGATGCGAGTGTAAAAAGTGCGGTTGTGTGTTTTGTGAGTGGTGTAGAGTGCAGGAGTTAATAGAGATAAAGGGTAAGTAGTGTGAAGCATGTGGCATGGAGTTGTGAGTATTGTGAGGCATGGGTCGGTGCGCGCGCGCGTGTGTGTGTGTATTGGAGGCATGGATGGGTGTGTGTGTGTGTAGTTGTGAGTATTGGAGGCATGGGTGTTTGTGTTAATAGTTGTGAGTACTGGAGGCATGGATGTGTGTGTGGTAGTGAGTATTAGAGGCATGCATATGTGTGTGTGTAGTAGTGAGTATTGGAGACATGCATGTGTGTGCGCGTGTGTGTGTGTGTTTGTGTGTGTGTGTGTGTGGAAGTGAGTATTAGAGGCATGCATGTGTGTGTGTGTAGTAGTGAGTATTGGAGGCATGCATGTGTGTGCGCGTGTGTGTGTGTGTGGTAGTAGTGAGTATTGGAGGGATTCAGTACTGAATCCCGGTGGTCGGGATCCCGGCGTTCGGCTAATTTGAAGCAGTGTTGACTTGGGGGGGGGATCGTTGCGCTCAGCTGCTGCTCGTTAGCGCCAGGGGGGGCCTCATCCCCCAGAGCTGTTTACTGCAGGGGTGTGAAGCGGCGGGCAGCGTTGACTTGGGGGAGGGAGGGGAGGCATATCACCCGGTGATTCCGCTGCTTCAGGGGCGCTAGTGTGATGTGGCAGCCGGTGAGTGAGTTGGGGGGGGGGGGGGCGAGTGACCCGGTGTCATCAACGGGCGGTGAGTGTGTCCGAGGCGGGGGCGGGGGGGGGGGCGGTGTGTAGCCGTGGGACCTGGTGTCATCAAGGGGCGGTGTAGCCGTCGGGCGGTGTTTGGGTGTGTATGGGCGGTCATGGGGAGTGGCTGCCGAGGAGGGGGCGGATAATGTGGGAGCTGCTGTGTAGGACAGAGGGAAAGGGGGTGATGTGTAGATCGGAAGTGCCCAGGATTTGCAGTGTGGCTAACGGTGGACGGGCCTGTCAATCAGCCGTGGAAGCCCGCCCATCGTTACCTACACTGCTTGTGAGTGACAGATCTGGCTAAATATATAAGAGATGTGAGTGTAAAAGGTGAGGTTGTGTGTTTTGTGAGTGGTGTAGGGTGCAGGAGTTAATAGAGATATAGGGTAAGTAGTGTGAAGCATGTGGCATGGAGTTGTGAGTATTGTGAGGCATGGGTCTGTGCGCGTGCGCGCGCGTGTGTGAGTATTGGAGGCATAGATGGGTGTGTGTGTGTGTGTGTGTAGTTGTGAGTACTGGAGGCATGGATATGTGGGTGTGTAGTTGTGAGTATTGGAGGCATGGATGTGTGTGTGTGTGTGTAGTAGTGAGTATTGGAGGCATGCATTTGTGTGTGTGTGTGTGTCTAAACCCACACAATATAGTGTGAGATTACATGTTTAAGGGAGGAGAGGTGTGTTATAAGAGGCGTTGTTGGTGTAGTGTTATGGGGTGGTGGGTGGTAGGTACATATGGTGGTGGAGAGTGACGTTTGGTGGCAGCAGGTTATGGAGAGTGTAAATAGATGTGGGGATGCGAGTGTAAAAAGTGCGGTTGTGTGTTTTGTGAGTGGTGTAGAGTGCAGGAGTTAATAGCGATAAAGGGTAAGTAGTGTGAAGCATGTGGCATGGAATTGTGAGTATTGTGAGGCATGGGTCGGTGCGCGCGCGCGTGTGTGTGTGTATTGGAGGCATGGATGGGTGTGTGTGTGTAGTTGTGAGTATTGGAGGCATGGGTGTTTGTGTTAATAGTTGTGAGTACTGGAGGCATGGATGTGTGTGTGGTAGTGAGTATTAGAGGCATGCATATGTGTGTGTGTAGTAGTGAGTATTGGAGGCATGCATGTGTGTGCGCGTGTGTGTGTGTGTGTGTGTGGTAGTGAGTATTAGAGGCATGCATGTGTGTGTGTGTAGTAGTGAGTATTGGAGGCATGCATGTGTGTGCGCGTGTGTGTGTGTGTGTGGTAGTAGTGAGTATTGGAGGGATTCAGTACTGAATCCCGGTGGTCGGGATCCCGGCGTTCAGAATCCCGACGCCGGAATCCCGACAGCCGAAATGCCGAGGCCCCCACTACCCCATGGGGAGAGAGGCGTTGGTGGTGTAGTAGTATGGGGTGGTGGGATTGTACTTAGGGTCCTGTACAGTGGTGGTTTGCTGCAGCAGGTTAGTGAGAGTGCGGATAAGGGAGGAGAGGTGTGTATGAAGTGGCGTTGTTGGTGGTGGAGTGGTATTGGGTGCTGGGTGCTGGGTGCTTTAAGGCTGCTAAAGTTGTAAATGCAGCACGTACTGGGCTGCGATGGAAACCCTGGTGTGTTGAGGACTTTAGCACACCTATTATGGCACTCAGCACCCCATGGTGGGAGAGCTGTTGGTGGTGTAGTGGTATGGGGTGGTGGGATGGTAGTTAGGGTCCTGTACAGTGGGGGTCAGCGGCAGCAGGGGTGATAGTGCGGTAAGGGAGGAGAGGTGCGTTATATGCGGGGTTGGTGGTGTAGTGGTATGGGGTGTTGGGTGCCACAGTAAATGCTGCACGTACTGGGCCTGTTTAATACTTGAGCACACCTATTATGGCACCCAGCACCCCATGGTGGGAGAGCTGTTGGTGGTGTGGTGTAATGGGGTGGTGGAATGGTAGTTAGGGTCCTGTACAGTGGTGGTCAGTGGCAGCAGGGGTGATAGTGCGGTAAGGGAGGAGAGGTGCGTTATATGCGGGGTTGGTGGTGTAGTGGTATGGGGTGTTGGGTGCCACAGTAAATGCTGCACGTACTGGGCCTGTTTAATACTTGAGCACACCTATTATGGCACCCAGCACCCCATGGTGGGAGAGCTGTTGGTGGTGTGGTGTAATGGGGTGGTGGAATGGTAGTTAGGGTCCTGTACAGTGGTGGTCAGTGGCAGCAGGGGTGATAGTGCAGTAAGGGAGGAGAGGTGTGTTAGAAGCGGCGTTGGTGGTGTAGTGGTATGGGGTGCTGGGTGCCATAAGCCTGCTAAAGTAGTAAATGCTGCATGTACTGGGGCTGTTTACTACTTTAGCACACCTATTATGGCACCCAGCACCCCATGGTGGGAGAGGCATTGTAGTGGTATGGGGTGGTGGGATGGTAGTTAGGGAGCTGAACAGTGGTGGTCAGCGTCAGCAGGGGTGACAGTGGGTTGGTACTTACTGTGAATTAGAGTGTTGGTCAGCGGCAGCAGGTCATCCAGAGTGCGTCGTGAGCAGGGGCTGGAGGGTGGCGCTGGGTAGCATGATGTCCAGGACAGCTGTGGGCAGCGGCAGCTGTGGGCAGCTTGAGGCAGCAATGGCAGGCGGCAGGTGGCAGGCTAGCGGTGCACTGTGCACCTGCGATCCGGGCGGCTGTGGGTGGGCAGTGTGTGCGGAGGCAGCCTTACATCTCGGCTGGATCTGCTCTCTGCTGCGGCGTAATGTAGCTGGCAGCGGCTGGCGAGGCGCTGTGCGGGCGGCTGTGGGCGGGCAGTGTGTGCGGAGGCAGCCTCAGCACTGCTGTCCGTCTGTGGATCCGGCCGGGTGTGGGGGGATGCGCCTTTGGTCGGCGTGTAGTAAGGGGCGGGCAATGTGGGCGGAGCCAGCGAGACACAGTTCTGGCCGGGTGTGGGGGGGGTGGGTGCGTCCTCGGACGGAGGGTATTTGTGCTGGGAGGAGCGGTGTCGGCGGCGGTGTGGGCGGCAGAGAGAAGGTGAAGGGGGTGGGGTTGGGGGCGTGCTGTGCACCCATGGGGCAGGGGGGGTGGGGGTGTTTGCGCTGAGGGGGTTGGTGGGCGGTGACTTGCTGCAGCTGCCTGGTGTAGAAGCCAGGGCAGTGTATGACATTGCCCAGGTCTGTGTGTATGTGGAGCCCTGCCCACCGTTAGAGACTGGGTTTGAGTGACAGATCTGGCTAAATATATAAGAGATATATATGTGTGTGTGTGTGTTTAGTGTCTGTGAGTCTCTGAAACACTGCCATCTGTTGGCAGAGAGTGAACCTTAGGGCCATAACTAGGGGGGGGGGGGGGGCTAGGGGGTCATGCGCCCCGGGTGTTGCATGGAGGGGGGGGGGTGCTGTCAGGTCTGGGCAGCGGGGGTCCGGTGCCTGGCAGTGGGGGTACGGCAGCGGGGGTCTGGGGACGGGCAGCGGGGGTCCGGGGGCGGGCGTAGCGGCAGCTGGAAGCAAGCTACACTATTTGCCGGTTGGGAAACAGATTTTGAAAAGACTTGCCGGACGCTGATTGGCTGAATTCTCTCAGCCAATCAGCGTCCGGCAAGTCTTTTCAAAATCAGCAGCGCTTCCCACCACCAGGCAAATAGCGTAGCCTTCTACGAGTGAAAGCCGCCGCTGCCCATCCCCGGACCATAGCGGGGGGTCGCTCAGCCTCTGGTGCCAGGGGCAAGGCAGTCATTTGGTCCCCGCCCCCCACCGGTCAGGGGGAAGGGGGGGCGTCAAAATGACTGCCGGGCGCCGGATACCCTAGTTTCGGCCCTGGTAAAACTACATCTCTTTCTCACACATGCACAAACAAAGAAGGTAGCAGGCTAGCTTTTAAAGCATTTGCTTCGAGCGAGCTTACTAGTGTAATAATAAAATATATATATATATATATACACACACACACATACATTAGACAGCTCATATAGATATACTATAGATATATTTATGTTTTGTTTAGTAAACCTTTTCCATCACAATAACCCAGAGCGTCCTATTCTAGAGTGTTTTATGACATATAACGAAGAAGGGCCATGTTTCCATTCACTATTCCCAGATGGAAGTTAATTGCTGTATTCATTGTCTAGTTGTATGTGTGTGTTTTGGAAGATTGCGAGTTGCTTCATGGGCGTAGACATGTGTTGTCCAGATGCTGAGTCTGTGGGGAACACTGAGCGTAAATAATCTCTTCTTATGTTAGCGCAGTAAATCTCAGCTATAAAACCCGTATATCCTGGCGGCTTGTAACACGGCGAAGCCCTAACGCCTCCATTGTCACCGGGAGATGTGCCCTTAGTGGTGCTTACGGCATTCGTGGCTACGTAGCTTGTTTAAGTCATAGTACAATGATTAGAGTCACCTCTGCCCCAGACATGATGTAATCCTGGTCAGAGTGGTTTGTATTATAGAGGCGTCACTCCTGCTGCTGCCTTACACCCTAAAATTGATGCTTTATTGAGTTTGTGGACATGGAATCAGGAATTAACAACAGGTCTTCTCCGAGCTCTTACGGTGCCTCGATTCGGAGCACAGTATATATGATATTTGCATGTTCCATAGCCTGCGGTATGTAACCCACTTCCTGTTCTATCTAACACCTTGGCGCAGGATCGGGAATCTGAAACATGGTTCATTTAAGCGCATTTGATTGTTTACAGTATCATGAATTGATGATCCGTTTGTTCTGTTCAAAAAGACGACTTTTGCTAAAAACTTTCTTCTTCTGTTTATTCTGCAGATGACGTAGAGGGAACCAAACCTAGCGAAAGTGCCCAACAAGAAGAACCTGCCGGTAGCGAGAACAAGGCTAACCAAGAAGATGCCTGATGAGAATGATATGTCCCGTCCCCCCCTCTTACTCTCCTCTTGGACTCCAACGTTCTACCCTTCCGGTTCCGCCCCCCCATTTATCGACCCTCTTCCTACTCCTCACGTGGGCTCCTCCACCTCACCCCCTACTCTTTCTCTGTGTGGCAGAACATGTAAAAGGCAGGAAAAAAAGTTTCAGTCCAACAGTGTGGCTTAAACATTCTAAGTGTTTCTTGGTGTTGTTTATGGCAAGTTTACAAGTATGGTCCAATCCAGTTCATTTTGGAGATTCTCTTTCGCACTGTATCCGAGTTTAATTCCAGCTCCTGTGCCCCCCCTCCCTCTCTCTCTCTCTGTTCCGCTGTGTGCAATGTTCCGTTGAACTATGGGTTAACCGATCTATCCAGTGAATTTCAAAAAGCGTCTTTTTTTTTGTTTGTTTGTTTGGTTTTTCTCGTTCATTCATTTGCTTTTTTATATTATTTTTTATTCTTGTTTATCAATGTGATGGAATGAACTTATCGAACAAAATAATAATAATAATTAGCCCGCCCTACAGTTTGTTTTCCAAAATAAAGCGATGTGCCAATTAGCGTATACACCGGGCCGTCCTCTGTGTGGTTTTCTTTTCCCATTCACTGAACTGTTTGTTGACACCTCCAGAAAGATGTCTGCCGAAGTGTCTTGTTCTAGTCCTGCCGATGTACGGTCTGACGTTAGGGGCAGGCAGAAGAAATACTTAGTTTGCACTTCAGTGCTGAAATAGATGGTAATAATGCTACATATAGCATCCAAGCGTTCTATAAAGCAGTGGTGGCCAATACAGTTATCGGGGGCTCCTTACAGTTCACGTTTTCAAGACCGCACAGCTGGTGCACATGGCCACACTCGTTTGCTAAAAGGCCCCCAGAGTGGGATGTTAGAGCTCAGAACGTGGTTATAATTAACTCGAAATAGGGTCGGTGCTGTCTCCAGTTAAAAGAGCCTTGGATGTGTAATGATTCTCCCACCCGTAGTTGGTAACACACTGCAAACCCTGTCATTATTATATATTATGAGTCAATATTTTTATTTTTCTTAAATAGTGTGGGTTTTATCTTAACTTCGAGGGTTAATTAGAATGTAAAAGTAAAAATATAAATGAATGAGTAGTATCATAAAACGATATGGTAAAACAATGTATTAAGCACTTAATGAGCAATTGGTGGGGTCCGCGAGTCAGGGTAGCAGTGTAGCGTCTAGCACTAATTAAAGTTTCTAGGATCCCTGACTCCCTAATCTGACATAGGTCCTCTGGCCTTCTGTTTTCTGCAAGTTGTCTGCATCTCGTTTCTCCGCAAAGCGGACGTTTGTGACGGGAGGTTCGGTTAGCGCGGTGCATAGACTGACGGCTTCCCCAGCAGCCCCCAACGTGTTTCGATTGTTTCCTCTCTTTGGCCCTTATTCTGGTTGGTGCGGTCAGAGCCGCACGCGGGCCGTACCGTCCGATTTAGAATAAGGGCCTTTGTTAGGGATGCTCAATTTTTATTCCTCTTTTGGGTTTTTCTTTTTTATTCTATAATAACTTTATTGTTCAAAACAGAAGTTCAGTTAAGAAAAAGTTGGCAGTTATTTAAAAATTGGCGGCAAGCACATGTTTCAGTGTATGTTTTAATGTGTGTAAAGTTTTTGCTGAATTATGTTATTTTTCTAGCTAAGAATACTGCCAGTTAACTTTCATTGTTCAGGCTTCTTGGTTGGAGGGTGTTGGGGTTTGTATAGAACATAAAGAGATGTAACCATTGTTTTACAGTATTGTTTTATGATACTGCTCGTTATTTATATTTTTATGTAACATTTATTAATTCATACACTAACAATTAAGTGATTCTATTTCACATTCTAATCAACCGACCAATTATAAAGCCGCTAAGAAAAGCGCAGAATGCACTTGTTCAATTTTACTATCGGCTATGAGGGTTAATATCTCCAAATGAAACTTAAGGGGTTATTCAGACCTGATAAGTTGGCTGCTAATATGAATAGCCCCGCGATCAGGTAGTTGCCATACAGATAGAGTGAAATTCCGCCAAATATCGCAGCCCTGCTATTAGCTGCAAATCCATTCTCCATCGGAGGATTTTCCCAGTCTGTACGTAACCCAAAACCTACTATGTCCCAGAACCTCCCTAAAAGCTCCTGGGCACTCTTGCGTTTCCCTGACACTCCCACCAAACAGTCAGGTGACACCCACAAACACCCGCTACCTGTAAATTAACTTACGAACAACCTGCAGTTAAAAGAGGATGGCTTTGCGCATGTGTGCTACTGTACGCCAATCTATAATCGTCCGGGATGTAAATCTGCAGGCATCCAATCAGGTCTCTGTAACCTCCTTAGGTATTGAAATAGTTATTTTTTATGTCAGTTTACAGTATATCATTCTTTTGCATCTCATTCTTCACAATAGTGATTTTTTTTTTTTATGTCATAGTAAAATATTAGTTAAGGTTGAAAAAAGACGTTAGTCCATCGAGCTCAACCTCATTGACTTGTAACTACTGACCTGAGTAAGTCATATCTATAGGATTCCCTTAGTGGCCAATAACGCATCCAGTTTTCATTTACATTCATACAACAGTATTTGCTGTAACCACCCCCACCAGCAATGAGTTCCAGAATGTTACTGCTCCAACGGTGAAGAATCCTCTTCTTTCTTCAGTACGGAATTTATTTTCCTTGAGCCTCAGTACATGTCCGCGTGTCCTAAGTATAGGCCTGTTAGTGACCAATCATCTCCCAGTTCCATATGATTCCCAATCCTGTATTTGAACTTACTAATCATATCAATATACAAATCAAACCTCTGTTTCTACAGTGAAAACATAGCCTGGTTAACCTATCTTTGTATTCTAGTGATTCAAGACCTTTTACTAGCTTAGTCGCCCTTCTCTGTACCTGTTCCAATTCATTTATGTCCTTTTTAAGGTGCGGTGCCCAGAACTGAACACAATATTCCAAGTGTGGTTTCACCAATGCCTTGTAAAGAGGCACTATCACATTGGCATCCCTTCAATCCATACCCCTTTTAACGCATGCCAGTGTCCGGTTTGCTTTTGCTGCTGCACTGAGCAGTGTGCACTATTACCCAGTTTATTATCTATGATGACCCCCAAGTCCTTCTCTACAGCAGAATTCCCTTTAAAAACTCCATTTAGCCTATAAGTAGCTTGTTCATTTTTGTTCCCATAATGAATTACATTACATTTATCAATGTTAAACTGCATTTTCCACCTTTCCACTCACCATTCTAGTTTAATGTATTCACTTTGTAGTGTTTCCACATCCTCTCCTGGGTTAATTTCCTTACTCAATTTTGTTTTTTCAGCAAATATTGGGGGGGCAGATGTAAAATGTGCAGAGAATTCGATTTTGGCGAGTTATTTTGTTTCTGTGCAGGGAAAATACTGACTGATTTATTTCAACACTGCAATATACCTGTAGATCTCACTTTGAAGTAAAACCCCACCCATATCTAACTCTCTCTGCACAAGTAACATCTACCCCACCTGCAGTGCACATGATTTTGTCCATCTAAGAAGGATTTTGTCAGAAGGAGTGAACCAAAATAACCCCCTATGCATTTCCTATATCATTAATGAATATATTAAACAAAGTGTGTCCCAATATTGAACCTTGTGGGACTCCACTTTGGACCTTACCCCAGTTGGAATGTATGCTATTTACCACCACTCTCTGTTCCCGATTGTGCAACCAGTTTTTAATCCAATAACAAATTTTATCTCCTAACCCTAAATTTCCTAGTTTCATTAATAACCGTTTATGAAGCACTGTGTCAAAACTTTAGCAAAAAAAAGTATTACATCAACAGATTTCCCTAAATCCAGTCCCCTACTGACTTCCTCATAGAAGCTAATTAAATTAGTCTGACATGATCTCTTTTTGACGAACCAATGCTGAGCCTTACTTATCACCTTCTCCTGAAATTTTGGATACTATCTCTTATTATTCCTTCTAATATTTTCCCTACAATGGATGTAAGGCTGACAAGTCTATAACTTTCAGGGTTAGTTTTGCTACCTTTCTTCCATATTGGTACTACATTAGCTATGCGCCAGTCCCTTGGTACCGTCCCCGAGTTTATTGATTCATCGAATAACAGATATAATGGTAGTGCTATGACAGCGCTCCTTCTGACAAGTACCGGACCTCCCAACATCTAACGGCCACAAAATGGCTATAAACGTTGTTTTGCCGTACTGTATGTTTTAATACGTTATTAGAATATCTTCACAACCTCACAAAAGGTTCCTTGAATACTCCGAATGCACTTGGTGTAGAAGAAATTTAGCAATAACTTCTGCAACGCTGTCCTCAACTCGCTCTCAGTGGAGATATGCAAATGTTACAAAATGACCAGCACCGGTCTCACCCAGGACAGGAGTCTCCCGCACCGTCCAGGGACTAGCTTGTAAATACCCATTTCCCAAAACACTGGCCCGGTTCTCCCAAGGAGTCAGTCTCCTTTCATCTCCATTCTCAGCATGGCAGAGATATGTGCACATTCTCTATGAGTAAGAACCATATTGATCCATCCCATTTCCTACATGTTGTCTCTAATTGACCCTGACAATCTGCTTCAAGTTACGACAATGGCAATTCACAAGAACCGGCTAGTTGAACACTGTGATTGGAGACTCTCCAGTTGTGAATCATCACCTGGTCTCAGTGGTGCCCCTACCAGTGTTCCCCACCACTGCCAATGGGACACACACTGTACCAGTTCCATCAACAATAAAATGACCCTTAAAATAAGCAAAAACTATTATCACTTTTACCATTTATATCTCCCACATACTCAGTAGCGCTTCGCAAATGAGAAGAAACACAGTAATGACATAAGACAGACAGAGAGGAGGGAGGGTCCTGCTCGCCAGCTCTGCCGAGACAGAGAAGATTGATACATGAGGTGATACGACACAGGCCGAGTCTACATTCTGCCTTGTAGATATTTCCCTACTTATATTGCATTACCGTTCTATTTCCTCATTAATTAAAAATTCATGAGATTTCACTTTAATTGTCTGCGCATTATAAGGGCCTTAAAAAAAATCAAACCATAAAATAAACACCGAGGCTTGCACTCTATCCCCCACCGTCAGCAGATTCCTAATGAATAGAGGCGCTCCATGCAGGCTGATCGGAGCTGCATCGTGGGTACTTTACATAATGTGAAAACAAGGAATGCATCTTATCTTACACATGCTTAATATTAACCCGGACCATCGGCCACGCTCATGACCCTTTCATTACCAGCAGATCCACAGGACATCCAATCTGGTGAGAAAAGTAAATTATTACTGTACATCTAGAAATAGGCCATAAAGTGGGCCTTCCCTGACATTACATTGCATGTATGTTTACTGTATGTGCGCTAACTGCCCCCCCCCCCCCCCCCCCAGTGGGATCAGTATTTGGAGGGTATGCTGTTCCTTGTAGTGCATGTTGGAGCATGCCCCCAGGTAATGACATACTGTAGTGTAGGACCACCAGAACATTGACATCCAGTGGTTTCTGTTCCACGGTCCATCCAGAAGAAAAATAAATCATTATACAGACCAAGCGGAATCCGGTGCAGCTCCCCGATGCTGAATGAGTCTGTTAAGTCCACCTACTTAATAGATGGGCAGCCAATTAAATGCAGTGTCTCATCAAGCCCTTTTTAACTGAGAGAATGCTGCCCAGGGGCCCAGAAATGACTTATTGGACTGCCAGCAAACAGGAAGAGAGAAACGACTGGGCCCCAGTAATAGCCCTGGCCCCGTAGCAGCTGGTCCGACCCCAGGACAGATAAAACCTGTATTGGCAGAGCGATAAGGAGCAGCACATTCAGGTTGCCCAGATCACTGGATTGTGTAGTGTAGTAACTGCACTACAGGTACTGCTGGGTTACAGAGCAGGACCAGCAGCCCAGGTAACACAGATTGCTGGGTTACAGAGCAGGACCAGCAGCCCAGGTAACACAGATTGTTGGGTTACAGAGCAGGACCAGCAGCCCAGGTAACACGGATTGTTGGGTTACAGAACAGGACCAGCAGCCCAGGTAACACAGATTGCTGGGTTACAGAGCAGGACCAGCAGCCCAGGTAACACGGATTGTTGGGTTACAGAGCAGGACCAGCAGCCCAGGTAACACGGATTGTTGGGTTACAGAACAGGACCAGCAGCCCAGGTAACACAGATTGCTGGGTTACAGAGCAGGACCAGCAGCCCAGGTAACAGATTGCTGGGTTACAGAGCAGGACCAACAGCCCAGGTAACACGGATTGCTGGGTTCCAGAGCAGGACCAGCAGCCCAGGTAACACGGATTGTTGGGATACAGAGCAGGACCAGCAGCCCAGGTAACACGGATTGTTGGGTTACAGAGCAGGACCAGCAGCATGGGTAACACAGATTGCTGGGTTACAGAGCAGGACCAGCAGCCCAGGTAACACGGATTGTTGGGATACAGAGCAGGACCAGCAGCCCAGGTAACACGGATTGTTGGGTTACAGAGCAGGACCAGCAGCATGGGTAACACAGATTGCTGGGTTACAGAGCAGGACCAGCAGCCCAGGTAACACAGATTGCTGGGTTACAGAGCAGGACCAGCAGCCCAGGTAACAGATTGCTGGGTTACAGAGCAGGACCAACAGCCCAGGTAACACGGATTGCTGGGTTCCAGAGCAGGACCAGCAGCCCAGGTAACACGGATTGTTGGGATACAGAGCAGGACCAGCAGCCCAGGTAACACGGATTGTTGGGTTACAGAGCAGGACCAGCAGCATGGGTAACACAGATTGCTGGGTTACAGAGCAGGACCAGCAGCCCAGGTAACACGGATTGTTGGGTTACAGAGCAGGACCAGCAGCCCAGGTAACACGGATTGTTGGGTTACAGAGCAGGACCAGCAGCCCAGGTAACATGGATTGTTGGGTTACAGAGCAGGACCAGCAGCCCAGGTAACACGGATTGTTGGGTTACAGAGCAGGACCAGCAGCCCAGGTAACATGGATTGTTGGGTTACAGAGCAGGACCAGCAGCCCAGGTAACACGGATTGTTGGGATACAGAGCAGGACCAGCAGCCCAGGTAACACGGATTGCTGGGTTACAGAGCAGGACCAGCAGCCCAGGTAACACGGATTGTTGGGATACAGAGCAGGACCAGCAGCCCAGGTAACACGGATTGTTGGGATACAGAGCAGGACCAGCAGCCCAGGTGACACGGATTGCTGGGTTACAGAGCAGGACCAGCAGCCCAGGTGACACGGATTGCTGGGTTACAGAGCAGGACCAGCAGCACGGGTAACACGGATTGTTGGGATACAGAGCAGGACCAGCAGCCCAGGTGACACGGATTGCTGGGTTACAGAGCAGGACCAGCAGCCCAGGTAACACGGATTGCTGGGTTACAGAGCAGGACCAGAAAAGTCTCTTAGAAAATGGCTGCCCCCATACAGTATGGGGGCAGCCATTTTCTAAGTGTCCGTTTTCATTATAGCAGCTTAGACACTAGCCAGTGCTGGGAGAGATGGGACCGTGACGGGACCGGGCACGGCAGGCAGGTACCGGCAGACAGCAGCGGGTAACTATAGCCCCGCAGACCCCCGGCGCCCAAACTTTCTCTGCGCCTCCTCGCCACCGCGGGGGCTGCGGAGCTATAGTTACGCCACTGAGATATATATATATAATCAGTGGTCAGTCAGAGCCTGCACCAGACACCCGTCCGTCACTTGTTATTTGCTTTACAGCACAAAGTGTGAATTAGTTCCAGGGATTGAGCAGAGCAGAGGGAATTGCAGCCTTTTAGTCACAGAGCTCTCAGCTAAATCTCTGAATGTAGTCACCAAATAGATGTCACTTTCCCATTGTAACTAGCAATCCCCTATGAGACACTTCCCTCTGCTCCCGCTAATATGTGTGAAGTGCCATTTATACAGACACATGGGTGGCAGATTCCCGCAAATAGATAAACTGGGAACTGGGTGTAGTGGCATTTGCAGCACAACACAAACACACTTCATACACATATATATCCACAGTATATATAGAGAACAGACCCTTGTTTCGGGCCCACAGTCACTATAAATGATGATGTAGGCTGCCTAGTTTACAAAATCCCCTGTTGGATGGGGGATGGGAAAAAATATGGCGTACAGTAGTAAGATAGCGCCCCAAGTGTTGATCTTACTATTAGATCAAAAAAGCCTTACAATATTTATCTTCTCGAAAGCATGTAAAAGAAGTCCTTATATTACAAATATTCATTAAAAAGCCTCTTATTCAAAGATTGATGGCAACATTCCAGATGACAATGGAATTCTTTATGGTATTTCAGACACTTTAATATAGAAAACAAGAAATCCCAACGCGTTTCGTCCCCTTCTGGGACTTCATCAGGGGTTTGCCGTTATAGAGATGAATGAATGGCTGTAACTCACTGAACCCATTTGTTCCGGGGTCTGCACAAATACACACCTGTGCATGCACAGACCCCCAAATATTGGAACGGGGCCTCATTCACCCTGTTCCGAGTCATCTTGAATCAGGACCTTGCTGTGTAATGACTAACTGCAGAATACTGATTTGTCTACCTACAGTACACCTCTCCTCAATTCAAGGCAAATACCCCTGTTTTGGTAGGGTATGGATCATTAGGTCGACACAAGAAATGTCTACAGGGACTTAAGGTCGACAGGGTCCTTAGGCCGACAGTCTGCATTTTCGAACTTCCGCAGGTTGACCTAAGGACCCTGTCGACCTTCCCTGTCAACCTAAGGTGTGTTGGCCTTTCTTGTGCCGACCGCATCCCGTTTTGGTACACCACAGATTTTCCGACACTTCAGCGCCAGACACTTTTTAACATAATGGACAAAACCATGTGCACTGCAGGGGGGCAGATGTAAAATGTGCAGAGAGTCAGATTTGGGCAAGTGATTTTGTTTCTGTGCAGGGTAAATACTGGCTGCTTTATTTTTACACTGCAATATAGATCTCACTTTGAAGTAAAACCCCACCCAAATCAAATTTTCCATCTAAGAAGGAATTTGCCAGACGAAGTGAACTAAAATAACCCCCAATATGAGGTCTGACCTTTAGAGAATTAAGGAGTAGAGAGATAAAGGGCCTAATTCAGACTTAATCGCAGTGCAAATTTGCTCGCAAAACCATGTGCACTGCAGGTGGGGCAGATGTAACATGTGCAAAGAGAGTTACATTTGGGGTAGTTATTTTGTTTCTGTGCAGGGTAAATACTGGCTGCATTATTCTTCCACTGCAATTAAGATTTCAGTTTGAACACACCCCACCCAAATTTAACTCTCTGTGCACATGTTACATCTGCCCCACCTGCATTGCAGTCTGAATTAGGCCCAAAGTACAAAGCCAATCATCTCCTAACTGTCATGTTACAGGCTGTGTTTGAAACATGACAGTTAGGAGAAGAATGCTTGGTACTTTATCACTCTCCGTCGTTATCTCTCTACATCTACTTCTGGCCCCATGTGACTTATTAGCATAATTAATGCGACAAAGTAAAATGCACCAAGTACCCTGGATCCAGGCGCTGGCATTGCAGATTCTATCTATAATTTATCTATTGCATCCTAGAAAATAATAGGCACAATCTGATTGGTTTTCATTATGTAAAGATTTAGTAAATATTCCCTGTGAAATGCCAACCCCAGGATCCTATTTCTGATTACTCTCTGACATTATACCCGTTCCTTTACCCCAAAAATACTAATTATTGGCGCCTAGAACACAAATTCTAAATCAGGGTTGCCAACCCTCCCGGAATGGCCGGGAGGCTCCCGAAAATCGAGTCCCCCTCCCGGCCCCCCGGAAAGGTGGGCAACCCTCCCACTTTCCAGCGGACCCCCTTCCCCCCCGCATGTCCACGGTGGCAGAAGCTTTAAATTGCTGCGATTCGCAGCTTTTCTGTGGAGGGGGTGGGGATAAATGTGCATATTTAGCCCCGCCCCATCCTCGGAGACCCACATAATGCGGGATTTGCATTACTGGGGCAGGGACTCTCCATCAGGCCCCGCCCCCAGAAGTGATGCTGACAGTCTCCACTCTGGGGATCTCCCGGAGAGGAGACTGTAAAAGTCGGCAACCCTGTTCTAAACGCCAGTGATAGTGTTCCCCCTGTGTACGTCCATGTGCCGGACTGAGCAACCACTCCGACGCCCACTTTGAGCAATGTTCAACTGATAGGGCTGTTTCTAGGATGGTGAGGATGGTGCCCCTGCACAGAGCACTGCAGGGTAGGGGCGCTGTTGGCATCATGAGTTAATTATCTATTTGAAATACTTTCATTTGTAGCTTCCTTCCTCTTTGAGGCCAGCATGTCCTGACCGCCGTGTCTCCTTCCATCACTGATACCTATACCACATTCATGAGCTTACATTGAGAGCTCTTTGGTATTCAGTCACACTGTCCTTTATTACATTTCAAGATGCTGGGATTCAAACCCATCACCTGGGATGTCTGGCCGCACGCTACATAGATCTGTCCAGTTGCAATGCTGATTATTTTTTATAAAGTTAGAATTCTCATAGTTTTTATGCAGAATCGCAAAAGAAAGCAACACGGGTGCCAGTACTCCTTCTTGCACAGGACACCAAAAACTCTCGGTACAGCTTCTGTCAACTGAACCATGAGTGCAATAACTCCATTGACACTCCCATACCATGCTTCTGACACACCCATATAATGCCCCTGACACGCCCATACCATGCCCCTGACACGCCCATACCATGCCCCTGACACGCCCATACAATGCCACTGACACGCACATACCATGCCACTGACACTCCCATACCATGCCACTGACACGCCCATACCATGCCACTGACACGCCCATACCATGCCACTGACATGCCCATACCATTCCACTGACACTCCCATACCATGCCCCTGACACGCCCATACCATGCCCCTGACACGCCCATACCACGCCACTGACACTCCCATACCACGCCCCTGACACTCTCATACCATGCCCCTGACACGCCCATACCATGCCCCTGACACGCCCATACAATGCCACTGACACTCCCATACCACGCCCCTGACACTTTCATACCATGCCCCTGACACACCCATACCACGCCCCTGACCCTCTCATACCATGTCCCTGACATGCCCATACCACGCCACTGACACTCTCATACCACGCCATTGACACTCTCATACCACGCCACTGACACTCTCATACCATGCCCCTGACACGCCCATACCACGCCCCTGACACTCTCATACCATGCCACTGACACTCCCATACCATGCCCCTGACACGCCCATACCACGCCCCTGACACTCTCATACCACGCCCCTGACACTCTCATACCACGCCCCTGACACTCTCATACCACGCCCCTGACACTCTCATACCACGCCACTGACACTCCCATACCATGCCCCTGACACGCCCATACCACTGACACTCCCATACCATGCCACTGACACTCCCATACCACGCCACTGACACTCTCATACCATGCCACTGACACTCCCATACCATGCCCCTGACACGCCCATACCACGCCCCTGACACTCTCATACCACGCCCATGTGGTCTCTGATTCGGACCCTGTGTATTAGTCAGCGTTTGGATCCTGCGGAGACAGTAATCTCATACGGTAAATCCACATGCGCCTCATTACTTGTCAGTTCATTTACCAATTATATGGTGTCATTAAACCTTTCAGTAATTATTCAATATTTATTTCTGTGATTGATTTCAAGGACATAAGGTGGAAATCAATGTAGGGTTCTCTGTAGCATAGTGAGTGGCTATATTCAGTGTACACTCACCTTATCCATAAGTCAATGATGCCCATAAACTGTACATAAATCTGATATTCACCGGGGGAGTATATAATAGCCCAGACTATGACTATCACTATGACTGGGGCTATGAAAGAACCCTGGCCAATTACTCTGCAGCCAAGGGGGCATGGTCAGGTTGGGATCATTAGGAGGGGACGCGGTGCACCGTTACGGTGTCGACATTCTGGACTGTCGACCTTCCCCATGTTAACCTAATGCTTGTGTCAACCTAATGACCCTGTCGATCTAAATCCAAAGTCAACCTTTTGAGTGTCTCAGCCTAAGGCCTGTCGATGTTCAGTGGTTGACCCAATAAATGTTGATCTTCTTGTGGTCAGCGTACAGTAGTGACCGTACGTATACCGGCATGGTCATGTCTCATAGGGACGTCCCACGAGTCACACGGGACTGGCCTTGTGGCATGCTCCCATCTCTCTATACGCTGGACGGCCACGCAGAGCATTGGTAGGGTGAGCGTTGGTCTCTCTTTGTGGCTGGACCACGCCCTGACTGGAGGGATTACATCAGAACAGTGGAATGTGGACCCATGGTAAATTGCATTCTAAGCCAGGGTTTGATCAGCAGTTGGAGGATATGGCCCGAGAGTGTCCCAGGTACCAGCCTGCCTGCACCAAGTTTGGCACAGGTGCTGGATGCCGGCAGATCTCAGATTTTTTTTTAAAGCGACAATCATTGTACAATATAAAGTCAGGTTGGCTTTGCCTAGTAGAGGATTGCCCCTTTAAACAATATCTGAAATCTGCCAGCATCTTGCAATTCCAGCAAACTCCGACCCTCTTACATATGCCCCAGAAGCGGCTAATCGCGAAGGTTACACAATGTATAGGCCCATTGTCATACATACAGTAGTGGTAATTCAGCCCAGGGTACTGTGACACAGACGCCTGGATCTGCACTTGATGGAGAAAATCTGCTACGGAAGCTTCAGTGTCACTGTCAATACTGCACCAGCAGCACAGAGGGTTGTTTGGATTAATTATTCAGAGTAATGCAATTGTTTAAGCCAATGATACTGTTAGATATTGGAATCAGGCACTGCCAGAACCATACTTCCCAATATCCCAATACTCCTGCCAGTGGCGTAACTAGAAATGAAGCTCCCCCCTGCCAAAATAATTCTGACCCCCCCCTCCCACCCCCACCCTCCGTACCTGCACTGTGCGGCTCTCAAGTTGAAGTACATGTTGGCAGTGTGACAGGCCATCACAGATGGTGACTCTGCACGGCAATGTAATGGGGAGACTCCAGGCAGTGTGTTTATACATGAGGGTGCAGGGCAGGGAGCTTGCCGCTTGATTGTCTGATCCTTTGACGGTGCGGACGGAGCTTCCTGCCTGCAGCTGAGCGGTGATCGGCTGGCGACTGCTCTCCCCTGGGCGCACACGCTCTGAGCGTGCTGGAGGAATTTGAAGCAAGGCAGCCAATGGAGACAGCAGGGTGTCTGGCTGGCGCACGGGCTGGGGAGAGACGGACCCCACTCCCTGTGTGGGGAATTAATACCGGGTGGCAGCGCTGATGTGAAGCCAGGATCTGCCATAGAAGGAATCATGGAAAATACCTCCAGTCTCACTGAGGCTGCCTGTGTGACAGCCCGCAGCTCCGGGCTGTCACACAGGCAGCCTCAGTGAGACAGGAGAACCGTGACCATGCGCCCCGGAGGTGCCGGCTCCCCCCCGCCACCGCTGGGGCTGAGGAGCGGTAGCTACGCCACTGACTCCTGCATCCTGTGGGAAGCTCCCATTCAACAACTAGTCTCCTGCAGCCCTGCGAAGCCATACCAATCTCCCAAACTCCCACAGCCGAGTTCTAAAATCTTGATTGTGCATGTTCTAGTCCAGAGTTTGATGCGACTACAGGGAGATTGACAGCTTGGAGGCAACTGGGTGAGTGTCTGTGTCTATGTGTATGCCAGGGTTGCCTACCCTCCCGCATTTAGCGGGAGGGTCACGGTTTTTCAATCATCCTCCCGCTCCCCCGCAAACCCCTCGGTTCCTCCCGGTTTTTTCCCATTCCATAAAAAAAAAACTGACTGCGCATGCGCGACCGCGATGTTCTGGGGACGGGCTTGCGTGCGCAAAGTTGTGCTGTCCTTATGTCCCTCACGATATTTGAATGCCTGTGACCGCGGGGCTCTACGTGGAGAATCTATGTGGTGCGGCAGCAGGAACAGGAACAAGAGTGGCGGCGGCGGCAGCAGCAGCTTGAGCGGGAGTGCTAGGAGGAGAGGTAACGGAGAGGGAGAACGAGGTGCGGCAGCGGCAGGAGGGACCAGGAGAGCCGGCCAGCGGGAGCACGAGTGTCAGACTCAGCAGTGTAAGGAGGGGCAGCTGCAGTAGTAAGTCTAACCAACGTACAGCTCCCCCATCCACTAAGCCCGCTTCATGATCTATTACTGTTGTTCCTCTCTCCCACCACCCCCTACTGGCACCCAATACCTGCTCCACCCCTCATGTCCTGTCCTGTCATGGACATGTGCCCAGTAATCCACTAGCTGACTGCCTGCCTGTGTATTCCTACAAGGGGCACTTCAAGTTTTATAAATTGTGTGTATATATATATATATACAGATCCACAAAGCCTGCACTCTCACCTACACCAAGTATTAAGGGTGGGGTGCCTTACTGGAGCACAGGCTTACCTGCGCCCAGAAAATACACAAAGGCTTTCCCACATCAGCACGGAGTTGTCTAAATTGGCAGAGGAGGACGGGCTCTGTTCCGGGCGCCGTCTTCCTCTCATTCATTGCACGATAACCACATTGGTCACTTAGCAACGTGGCAAACAACTCCCGGATAAGCTGGAAGTTGTCACACGTGCGTTCCAAAGGCCGGAAGCCGCGTTAAGCGTGCGTTCCAGGGCCTAGGGACGCAGAGCACTGTTTTGGTGCTGAATATTGATATGTTGCCAGGTATAAATAGCGGTAAAGGGGGTCAGCAGGTTGTGGCCCTCAGTCCTAGGATTTTGTTCCGTTGTCTGGATCTTCGCTGATGATTTTGTTTACTTGGCTGGTGAGACTCCTTGACAAAGATCACTGATGTGATCGAAACGTTGGAGCTATTCTGATAACAGGTTTATTGCATACATATTGTTTCTAATTTTTTCAAAAAAATATTTTTCTGTGGAGAGTGCTTTTTTCTTGCTAAACAGTAAGAAAACCTTTGTATATATATATATATATATATATATATATATATATGCCCTTTGGTTGAAACATGACACGCCCCTTCAATGGTGCGTGCGCTCGGTGCAAATCTCCCTCAAACTGCCTTTCAAAAGTAGGCAAGTATGGTGTATGCTACACACAAACATAGCATAGCACTTCCCCTCAGTGGTGAGCAAACTGTCATGCCCGCAGTACCATTTCCCACCACTGTATGGTTGTTCTGTGCTGTTTGTAGCCTGCTGCAAAACACGTTGCTTTATGTTTGTTTGTAGTAAAGTAAAGCTTACCTGCGTATTCTCCTGGAATGGTCGGGAGGCTCCCAGAGATGAGGTGGTGGTGCTCCCTGCCTATGGAAACCAGTGCCAAATGCCTTCACCCTCCCGCATCCCCCTGATGGGGGGGGGGGAATGACATCATGATACTCCAGAGGGGTAAGTATTAGGGTGGCCAATCCCAGGATCGGGATCGGCGGGATTCCGGGATTTGTCCTCAAAATGTCCGGGATTTAGGGATTAGACTGCGCTGCTCCCCACAAGTCAGTCAGTGTAGGGCAAAGGGGCAATTTTCTTTTAGGCATACCAATCCCTAGGCATTTTTCAATCCTGATTCCCGGGATTGAAAAAATGCCCCAGGATTGGCATCCCTGGTAAGTATTAATACATGGTGTATAGTCAGCAGTACTTTGTGTGCCCCGTTGCAACATTTTGAAAAGTGTCCCAACCACCATTGTTGCTAAAATTCCTCCTGGGTGGACAGAAGAGGGACTGAGAGACAAAGGGGTCAATTTAATTCAGCGAACTGTGAATCGCGCCGGGAAGGAGCTGTTTATGTGACAGAATGCTGGTACAGTACTCGTGGGTGTTTAGTCACAAGTACCAGCATTCTCCAGATAAAGTGCCCCACTGTGATGCCGTTTACATCGCGCTAGGGCACAGAACAGCATGCCAACGTAGTTTTATCGGAGAGGCCTCTCCTGGGATGTGTGCAGAAATCCACTAGTCAGGACTTAGCAGCACACTGATTTGAATAGCCCCGGGGAGCTCTCTCACGTCGCTATTCATAGTGCACTGAATTGACCCAAGAGGTCATCGGAGTAAGAGAGAGGGATTGTCAGGAAAAGAGAGACAGGGAGTGAGAGAGGGTGCCAGGGAGAGAGGCAGAGAGAGAGGGAGTATGAGAGGGTGCCAGGGTGAGAGATAGTGAGAGAGAGAGGGAGTATAAGAGGGTGCAAGGGAGAGAGGCAGAGAGAGAGGGAGTATGAGAGGGTGCCAGGGTGAGATAGGCTGAGAGACAGGGAGTGAGAGAGGGTGGCAGGGAGAGAGAGGCAGATAGACAGGAGTATGAGAGGGTGGCAGAGAGAGAGGGAGTATGAGAGGGTGCCAGGGTGAGATAGGCTGCGAGACAGGGAGTGAGAGAGGGTGCCAGGGAGAGAGGCAGAGAGAGAGGGACTATGAGAGGGTGCCTGGGTGAGAGGCAGAGAGAGAGAGAGGGAGTATAAGAGGGTGCCAGGGAGAGAGGCAGAGAGATAGGGAGTATGAGAGGGTGCCAGGGTGAGATAGGCTGAGAGACAGGGAGTGAGAGAGGGTGGCAGGGAGAGAGAGGCAGATAGACAGGAGTATGAGAGGGTGCCAGGGAGAGAGGCAGGGAGAGAGGAAGTATGAGAGGGTGCCAGGGTGAGATAGGCTGCGGGACAGGGAGTGAGAGAGGGTGCCAGGGAGAGAGGCAGAGAGAGAGAGAGGGAGTATGAGAGGGTGCCAGGGTGAGAGGCAGAGAGAGAGGGAGGGAGTATGAGAGGGTGCCAGGGTGAGAGGCAGAGAGAGAGGGAGGGAGTGAGAGAGGGTGCCAGGGTGAGAGGCAGAGAGAGAGAGGGAGTATAAGAGGGTGCCAGGGAGAGAGGCAGAGAGAGAGGGAGTATGAAAGGGTGCCAGGGTGAGATAGGCTGAGAGACAGGGAGTGAGAGAGGGTGGCAGGGAGAGAGAGGCAGATAGACAGGAGTATGAGAGGGTGCCAGGGTGAGAGGCAGTGAGAGAGAGGGAGTATGAAAGGGTGCCAGGGTGAGATAGGCTGAGAGACAGGGAGTGAGAGAGGGTGGCAGGGAGAGAGAGGCAGATAGACAGGAGTATAAGAGGGTGCAAGGGAGAGAGGCAGAGAGAGAGGGAGTATGAGAGGGTGCCAGGGAGAGATAGGCTGCGAGACAGGGAGTGAGAGAGGGTGGCAGGGAGACAGAGGCAGAGAGAGAGGGACTATGAGAGGGTGCCAGGGAGAGATAGGCTGCGAGACAGGGAGTGAGAGAGGGTGGCAGGGAGACAGAGGCAGATAGAAAGGAGTATGAGAGGGTGCCAGGGAGAGAGGCAGAGAGAGAGGGAGTATGAGAGGGTGCCAGGGTGAGATAGGCTGCGAGACAGGGAGTGAGAGAGGGTGCCAGGGAGAGAGGCAGAGAGAGAGAAAGGGAGTATGAGAGGGTGCCAGGGTGAGAGGCAGAGAGAGAGAGGGAGTATAAGAGGGTGCCAGGGAGAGAGGCAGAGAGAGAGGGAGTATAAGAGGGTGCCAGGGAGAGAGAGGCAGAGAGGGAGTGATAGAGGGTGGCAGGGAGAGAGAGGCAGATAGACAGGAGTATGAGAGGGTGCCAGGGAGAGATGGAGTATGAGAGGGTGCCAGGGTGAGATAGGCTGCGAGACAGGGAGTGAGAGAGGGTGCCAGGGTGAGAGGCAGAGAGAGAATGAGGGAGTATGAGAGGGTGCCAGGGTGAGAGGCAGAAAGAGAGAGGGAGTATAAGAGAGTGCCAGGGAGAGAGGCAGAGAGAGAGGGAGTATGAAAGGGTGCCAGGGTGAGAGAGGCTGAGAGACAGGGAGTGAGAGAGGGTGGCAGGGAGAGAGAGGCAGATAGACAGGAGTATGAGAGGGTGCCAGGGAGAGAGGCAGAGAGAGAGGCCAGTCTTCAATGCTCCCGATTCACCATTTTCTTTTCGGCGAATCGGGCTGTTTTTACTCCTTGCAGCGAATCTTGTGTCCCCCACAAATTCTGGGGCAGGCAGGGAGGCTTACATCTCCCTGTCTGCCTCCGTCCCCCGGCTTCGCCAGCAGAAGCAACGAGCCCCTGCTGCATTGAGTAGGGTGACAGGGAGGACTGGCAGCGAATGCTGCAGCCTTCCTGAACCCTACGAATGTGCAGCGAATCCTAAACAGGAGAATAAAAACATTGAATACTCCCCAGAGTATGAGAGGGCGCTAGGGTGAGATAGGCTGCAAGACAGGGAGTGAGAGAGGGTGCCAGGGAGAGAAAGGCAGAGAGACAGGGGTATGAGAGGGTACCAGGGAGAGAGAGGGGTAGAGACAGGGAGTACGAGAGGCTGCCAGGAGGGAGGCCAGAGGTTATATAGAGAACGAGAGGGCGAAGGGGGGTAGAGGACAAGAGGGGGTAAAAGATGAGAGGGGAAAGGGGTAGAAGATGAGAGGGGGTAGAGGACAAGAGAGGGGGGAGGGGTAAAGGATGAGGGGTGGCTCTTTCTAAGCAGCTTATGTACCTCCAGCAGCACCAGGCTCCCGGTCATCAGCGCAAGCAGTGCAAATTGCCCCCCGCCCCGGCGCTGGGTTGTCAGCTCTCAATCCCCGGCTCTGGGTCATAGACGCTGCGGGATACGGTCACCAGGTCACCAAGCATTAGGTCAACCACTGAATGTCCACATGATTGAATGTCAACATAACTGAAGGTTGACATGGGTTAGGTCCTCAGGTCATTAGGTCGACACATGCATTCGTCGACATGGGGAAGGTTGACAGTCAAAAGGTCGACATGGGGTTTTTCACTATGGCGTGGTGGGAGAATAAAATAGTGTGCCGAGCATAGTGAACCATGCCAGGGGACGTGGTGCGCTTTTTTAGTGTCCATGTCGACTGTGTCATCATTCGGGACAGAAAAAGCCAAAAACACCATGTCGATCTTTTAACTTCCTCATGTCAACCTAATGCTTGTGTCAACCTAATGACCTGTCGACCTAACCCATCTTCAGTCAAGTCGAACTTCAGTCATGTTGACCTTCAGTCATGTCGACCTTCAGTCATGTCGACCTTTAGTGGTTGACCTAATGCTTGGGGACCTAATGTATGTCTATCCAATGATCCCATTCCGACGCTGCAGGCATGTTCTGTGCAACAGTAATTTAAAAAAAATGAAGTGGGAGCAGGCCCCTTGGCCCCACATTCCACAGGTCCCCATAGCAACTGCATCCCCAGCACCCTCTATGGCTACGCCACTGGGATGATGGAAACTAATGAGGGGATGATACTGTACTGATGCAGGCAAGCAGCGGAGAGTTATCTATGTGGCCGCAGTTATGCGCCCAGTAATTGCAGCAGCAGTGCCCGGTCCTGTTGGCACGTACGACACGGAGGTGCCCTTCAGTAAGCCGTACCCAATAAGCCGCCTCAGTGCATACAGTTTTATGATCTATCAGCTGAAAGTGACGGTAGAGCGTGACAAGAACATCCTCTCACGTGCCGCGTGCCGCAGACCCCTGTCAGTATGAATAACCTGTTGCGGAGCTTTGTTTGGAGACTGTTCCGGATGTTCTGTCCCGGTATTATTGTATTATGCATTTAGCAGAAAACACAGAGCTGACGAATGACCCTCAGCCAGAGAGACACAAATTGGACGCGATCAGAGGCGCTGCGACCGCTGGAACCGTCAGGGATATTTTTTTTTGTCTCTTGCATTTCAGACGTCTCCCTGTTCTCTGTCCGCCAGCTGCGGATCTTGTCTCTGGGCCAAGCTTACAGAACATTTCTCAGAGTCAGACCAAACACCGGGGAACAGAGTAGGGTGTGTATTCCTCTGGGGATACAGTGATGTGGAAGTTTATATACGCCGCTGATCGGGAGAAGTCTGTCTCCTCTCTACTGCGGCTGCTACACAACGTCTAAAAGAATTTCTGGAAGAAATGTTTTACGCCGGGTTCTTGCTGCAAGGACAAATGATTAGTGAGCTGAGGAGCTAAACGGCCTGCGGGTTATTCCAGGTTCCTCTAAGGCGTCCACGCAGCAGCCCTACACATGCACATATGAGAATTTTCGCATGTGTAGAGCACAAACATTGGTCCCTGGTGCGAATACGCCGCGGATTGATCAGATCAGAATCAGGCACTTATTTTCTTCTCTCAACACACAATAGATTATTCATTTGATGTCTATGCAATAAATTCCAAATGCGATATGACCTTGTGTGAATCCATCCCGAAGCATTGAAGTATATTTTTGATGCATTAAATGTTATTATTTTGTTTACTGTACTGTCTGCAACTTGTAGGCACTGCCTCTATTTATTGGATTAGCTGTTTTCCATACCATAATAGCATTGTCCAAATCAGTAAGGATACCAGATACTCTAATTAAACAAATGTGTTAAACGAAAGAAAGATTACTTACAAAAATTCTTACCCTTAATTACAGTTCACCCGCAGCACACTATGGATGAAGGCACACCAGCACAGATAAGAGGACTCTGTGTGATCATATTCTTCTCTCTGTCTTGCCAGGGATTTCCACAAGGGGGGATAATGAGCAACTACAGTAAACCGCCGTAATTACAGCAAATTTGCCCTTGCATAGAAAGTAATTGCCCTGGCAGAATCTGGACAATCCTGGAGATAAGGAGTGCAAGGCAGGGTAGCAGGAGATTTATGATTGAAACAGGAGCCTCCTGCAGGATGCGGGAGGGTAGGCAGCAGTAGAACGTTACATAAGTCTTCCCAAAATGATGACACCTGCTCATCGCAGACAGATGAATTGATACCGCTATCTGCAGATAGCCAATGAGGAGCTTCCATCTCTCTATCGCTAATCCCCTGAGCTCTGCTGCTGAGTCAGACCGTTCCCTCCCTGCCCCTCCTGGAAAAGCCTCCTCTCACCTACGTGCATCAGCATTAACCCTTTTCTGACACCTCACTAAAATGTCACTTCACCATTCCCTGTCTATCAGTATCATCATTAACACATTCCTAGCACCTCTCCGGAATTATCATTACCCCTTCCCCTGTATGATTCCCAGGATCCTCATTACCCCCATCCTAGCACCTCCCCAGAATTATCATTACCCCTTCTCCTGTATGATTCCCAGTATCCTCATTACCCCCATCCTAGCACCTCCCCAGAATTATCATTACCCCTTCCCCTGTATGATTCCCAGGATCATCATTAACCCCATCCTAGCACCTCTCCGGAATTATCATTACCCCTTCCCCTGTATGATTCCCAGGATCATCATTAACACATTCCTAGCACCTCTCCGGAATTATCATTACCCCTTCCCCTGTATGATTCCCAGGATCCTCATTACCCCCATCCTAGCACCTCCCCAGAATTATCATTACCCCTTCCCCTGTATGATTCCCAGTATCCTCATTACCCCCATCCTAGCACCTCTCCGGAATTATCATTACCCCTTCCCCTGTATGATTCCCAGGATCCTCATTACCCCCATCCTAGCACCTCCCCAGAATTATCATTACCCCTTCCCCTGTATGATTCCCAGGATCCTAATTACCCCCATCCTAGCACCTCCCCAGAATTATCAATACCCCTTCCCCTGTATGATTCCCAGTATCCTCATTACCCCCATCCTAGCACCTCCCCAGAATTATCATTAACCCTTCTCCTGTATGATTCCCAGGATCATCATTACCCCCATCCTAGCACCTCTCCGGAATTATCATTACCCCTTCCCCTGTATGATTCCCAGGATCATCATTACCCCCATCCTAGCACCTCCCCAGAATTATCATTACCCCTTCCCCTGTATGATTCCCAGGATCATCATTACCTCCACCCTAGCACCTCCCCAGAATTATCATTACCCCTTCCCCTGTATGATTCCCAGGATCATCATTACCCCCATCCTAGCACCTCCCCAGAATTATCATTACCCCTTCCCCTGTATGATTCCCAGGATCATCGTTACCCCCATCCTAGCACCTCCCCAGAATTATCATTACCCCTTCCCCTGTATGATTCCCAGTATCCTCATTACCCCCATCCTAGCACCTCCCCAGAATTATCATTACCCCTTCCCCTGTATGATTCCCAGGATCATCATTAACCCCTTCCTATCACCTCCCCAGAATTATCATGACCCCTTCCCCTGTATGATTCCCAGTATCCTCATTACCCCCATCCTAGCACCTCCCCAGAATTATCATTACCTCTTCCCCTGTATGATTCCCAGGATCCTCATTACCCCCATCCTAGCACCTCTCCAGAATTATCATTACCCCTTCCCCTGGATGATTCCCAGTATCCTCATTACCCCCATCCTAGCACCTCCCCAGAATCAACATTAACCCTTCCCCTGTATGATTCCCAGAATCCTCATTACCCTCATCCTAGCACCTCCCCAGAATTATCATTACCCCTTCCCTTGTATGATTCCCAGTATCATCATTAACCCCTTCCTAGCACCTCTCCGGAATTATCATTACCCCTTCCCCTGTATGATTCCCAGGATCATCATTACCCCCATCCTAGCACCTCCCCAGAATTATCATTACCCCTTCCCCTGTATGATTCCCAGGATCATCATTACCCCCATCCTAGCACCTCCCCAGAATTATCATTACCCCTTCCCCTGTATGATTCCCAGAATCCTCATTACCCTCATCCTAGCACCTCCCCAGAATTATCATTACCCCTTCCCCTGTATGATTCCCAGGATCCTCATTACCCCCATCCTAGCACCTCTCCAGAATTATCATTACCCCTTCCCCTGTATGATTCCCAGAATCCTCATTACCCTCATCCTAGCACCTCCACAGAATTATCATTACCCCTTCCCCTGTATGATTCCCAGGATCATCATTAACCCCATCCTAGCACCTCTCCGGAATTATCATTACCCCTTCTCCTGTATGATTCCCAGTATCCTCATTACCCCCATCCTAGCACCTCCCCAGAATTATCATTACCCCTTCCCCTGTATGATTCCCAGGATCATCATTAACCCCGTCCTAGCACCTCCCCAGAATTATCATTACCCCTTCCCCTGTATGATTCCCAGTATCCTCATTACCCCCATCCTAGCACCTCTCCGGAATTATCATTACCCCTTCTCCTGTATGATTCCCAGTATCCTCATTACCCCCATCCTAGCACCTCCTCAGAATTATCATTACCCCTTCCCCTGTATGATTCTCAGGATCATCCTTAACCCCATCCTAGCGTCTCCCCAGAATTATCATTACCCCTTCCCCTGTATGATTCCCAGTATCCTCATTAACCCCATCCTAGCACCTCCCCGGAATTATCATTACCCCTTCCCCTGTATGATTCCCAGGATCATCATTAACCCCATCCTAGCACCTCCCCAGAATTATCATTACCCCTTCCCCTGTATGATTCCCAGGATCATCATTAACCCCATCCTAGCACCTCCCCAGAATTATCATTACCCCTTCCCCTGTATGATTCCCAGGATCATCATTACCCCCATCCTAGCACCTCTCCGGAATTATCATTACCCCTTCCCCTGTATGATTCCCAGTATCCTCATTACCCCCATCCTAGCACCTCTCCAGAATTATCATTACCCCTTCCCCTGGATGATTCCCAGTATCCTCATTACCCCCATCCTAGCACCTCCCCAGAATCAACATTAACCCTTCCCCTGTATGATTCCCAGAATCCTCATTACCCTCATCCTAGCACCTCCCCAGAATTATCATTACCCCTTCCCCTGTATGATTCCCAGGATCATCATTAACCCCGTCCTAGCACCTCTCCAGAATTATCATTACCCCTTCCCCTGTATGATTCCCAGGATCATCATTACCCTCATCCTAGCACCTCCCCAGAATTATCATTACCCCTTCCCCTGTATGATTCCAAGTATCCTCATTACCCCCATCCTAGCACCTCCCCGGAATTATCATTACCCCTTCCCCTGTATGATTCCCAGTATCCTCATTAACCCCTTCCCAGCACCTCCCCAGAATTATCATTACCCCTTCCCCTGTATGATTCCCAGTATCCTCATTAACCCCTTCCTAGCACCTCTCCGGAATTATCATTACCCCTTCCCCTGTATGATTCCCAGGATCATCATTAACCCCGTCCTAGCACCTCTCCAGAATTATCATTACCCCTTCCCCTGTATGATTCCCAGTATCCTCATTACCCCCATCCTAGCACCTCCCCAGAATTATCATTACCCCTTCCCCTGTACGATTCCTAATATCCTCATTACTCCCATCCTAGCACCTCCCCAGGATCAACATTAATCCTTTACCTGTATGATTCCCAGTAACATCATTAACCCCTTCATATCCCCACAATCATCATTACCCCTTCCCCTGTATGATTCCCAGTATCACCATTAACCCTTTCCCAGCACCTCCCAGAATCATCATTATCCCTTCCCTTGTATGATTTCCAGTATCAATATTAACCCCATCCTATCACCTCCCCAGAATCAACATTAATCCTTTACCTGTATGATTCCCAGTAACATCATTAACCCCTTCATATCCCCACAATCATCATTACCCCTTCCCCTGTATGATTCCCAGTATCAATATTAACCCTATCCTAGCACCTCCCCAAGATCATAGAAAAAAAATGAATTAGATGGCAGATAAGAAGCACTTGGCCCATCTAGTCTGCCCCTTTTTCAAACATCATTATTTCTTTATAAGGATATCAATATGCCTATCCCAAGCATGTTTAAATTGTTCTACTGTATTTGCGTCTACCACCTCTGATGGTAGGCTATTCCACTTATCTACTACTCTTTCTGTGAAGTAATTCTTCCTCACATTTCCCCTGAATATTTCTCCACCTAGTGTCAGTGCATGTCCTCGTGTTCTGCTGCTCCTCTTCCTGTGAAGAATGTCTCCCACCTGTACCTTCCTCCCTCTAGTGTCAGTGCATGTCCTCATGTTCTGCTGCTCCTCTTCCTGTGACTAATGTCACCCACCTGCATTTCCTCCCTCTAGTGTCAGTGCATGTCCTCGTGTTCTGCTGCTCCTCTTCCTGTGAAGAATGTATCCCACCTGTACCTTCCTCCCTCTAGTGTCAGTGCATGTCCTCGTGTTCTGCTGCTCCTCTTCCTGTGACTAATGTCACCCACCTGTACCTTCCTCCCTCTAGTGTCAGTGCATGTCCTCGTGTTCTGCTGCTCCTCTTCCTGTGACTAATGTCTCCCACCTGTACCTTCCTCCCCCTAGTATCAGTGCATGTCCTCGTGTTCTGCTGCTCCTCTTCCTGTGAAGAATGTCTCCCACCTGTACCTTCCTCCCCCTAGTGTCAGTGCATGTCCTTGTGTTCTGTTGCTCCTCTTCCTGTGAAGAATGTCTCCCACCTGTACCTTCCTCCCTCTAGTGTCAGTGCATGTCCCCGTGTTTTGCTGCTCCTCTTCCTGTGAAGAATGTCTCCCACCTGTACCTTCCTCCCTCTAGTTTCAGTGCATGTCCCCGTGTTTTGCTGCTCCTCTTCCTGTGAAGAGTGTCTCCCACCTATACCTTGGTAAAACCCTTGATATATGTGAAAGTTTCTATCATGTCCCCCCTTTCCCTTCTCTGCTCTAAACTATACATATTAAGATATTTTAGTCTTTCCTGGTACGTTTTGTGATGTAGGCCATGCACCATTTTAGTTGCTCTTCTTTGTACAGTCTCTAAGGTATTTATATCCTTCTGGAGATATGGCCTCCAGAACTGAACACAATACTCTAGGTGAGGTCGTACCAATGACCTATACAGTGGCATTATTACTTCTTTCTTTCTACTGCTGATACCTCTCCCTATGCAACCAAGCATCTGACTTGCCTTCTTCATTGCTTTGTTACATTGCCTACCTGCCTTTAAGTCCCCTGAAATAGTGACACCTAGATCCCTCTCTTCCTCAGTAGTTTCCATTATAGTGCCATTTATACTATATTTAGTCTTTGGATTTTTGAGACCCAAGTGCATGATTTTGCATTTGTTGGCATTAAACTGTAGTTACCATTCCTCTAATCTACCTAGATCATCAATCATTTATTTGACCCCTCCTGGTGTGTCTACCCTGTTGCATACCTTTGTGTCATCTGCAAAAAGGCACATTTTACCCTCAATTCCATTTGCAAGATCACCAATAAAGATACTAAAAAGCACTAGTCCAAGTACAGATCCCTAGGGTACTCCACTTGTAACCTTTCCCTCCTTTGACTGTACTCCGTTTACTACAACTCTCTGTTTTCTGTCCTGCAACCAAGATCTTCTCCATTCAATCCAATCCCAAGCAAGTTTATTTAACAGTTTGCAAAGTGGGACAGTGTCAAAAGCCTTACTAAAGTCTAGATAAGCTACATCTACAGCCCCACCTTCATCTGTTACTTTAATCACCCAGTCAAATCTCCTGATGATCTACCCCAGTAAATCCATACTTTTTCGGATCCTGTAAGTTGCTGGTTTTTAGATATTCTACAACTCTTTGTTTTTAGAGTGTTTCCATCAATTTCCCTACTACTGATGTAAGGCTCACTAGTCGATAGTTGCTTACCTCTTCCTTGCTTCCACTTTTGTGCAGTGGGACTACATTTGCTGTTTTCCAGTCCTCTGGGATTACTCCAGTAGCTGGTGACTGGTTGAATAATTCTGTTAATGGTTTTACCAGCTCTCCTTTAAGCTCTTTTAGTATCCTTGGATGTATCCCATCTGGCCCCATTGATTTATCCACTTTCAGTTTTGAGAGTTCTGTGAGGACTTTCTCCTCTGTAAATGTACTTGTCTCTCCCTCAGTTTTCTGACTATACTTGCAACATAACTGTGGCACCTTCCCCTCTCTTTCAGCAGTGAATACTGAGCAGAAATAATTATTCATATGATCTGCAATTACATTGTCCCCCTCAAGAAGACTTCCACTCTCTGGGGGAAATTTACTAAGAATACGATTTTTCGTATTCGTATTCTTAATACGAATGAATACGAATTCATATGGCTGTTCTAGCCCTATGCAAATTCGTATTTCGGAGGATAATTTACAAAGCAGTCAAATACGACTGCTTTGTAATCCCCGATGACGTTCCATTCATATTTTTAAATACAAATATGAATGTGCCGTATTTTCGGGATAGTAAATCCCGAAAATACGAATTTGTCAAAAAAAATTTGTACAAAAAAAGTGTATTTCTGGATACGAATATACCTATTTTTTACAAATTTCCTTTAGTAAATTTCCCCCTCTGTCTTTAGTCTTATTACTCCACGTTTTGTTTTCTCCTTTCACTTCTATACGTAAAAAGAAGTTTCCCCCCCTTACCCACTGACTGGCCCATTTTCTCCTCAGCCTGTGCTTTTGCACCTCTGATTACCTTCTTAGCCTCCTTCTGTCTAACAAGATACACCTCTTTGTCCTCATTCTTCTGTGTCTGCTTAAATTTCTTAAAGGCCAACTTTTTTGCTTTCACAATACTTGCTACTTCTTTTGCAAACCACAATGGCTTTCTTTTTCTTGTGTTTTTCCTAACTCTTTTGACACAAAGTTCTGTTGCTTTTAGAATTGCACTTTTTAATTTTTCCCACTTATCCTGCACTCCTTCCAAGTTCTTCCACTCTGCCAAAGAATCCCTTACAGAGTTTCCCATCTCTACAAAATTAGCCTTCCTAAAATCGAACACCTTTGTTTTTGTGTGCGATGAGTCAGTCTCTGTCTTTATTTTGAACCATACTGCTTGATGGTCACTGGATCCCAGGTTTTCACCCACATTTATGTCAGATATTCTGTCACCATTTGTAAGTATTAAGTCTAATATTGCGTCCTTACGAGTGGGCTCCCTCACCAATTGCTGGAGGGATGCTCCTTGCAAGGAATTCAGCATGTCCCTACTTCTGGTGGAACTTGCAACAGGCAGCTCCCAGTTTACATCAGGTAGATTAAAGTCTCCCATGATTATCACCTCTCCTTTTAATGCCATTTTATTGATGTCCTGCAATAGGCTCTTGTCAAGTTCCTCTTCCTGACCTGATGGTCTGTAGATCACCCCTATACGAAGAATTGCCTTCTCCCCTGTTTCTATGGTCACCCAAAGGGCCTCAGTTTTTTATTCAATACTTTGTATTAAGGTGGTCTTTATGCTTTTTTTCACATACAGTATATTGCAACCCCTCCTCTGATTCTTCCCATTCTGTCCTTCCTAAATAAAGTATATCCTGGTATAGCAATGTCCCAGTCATGATTTTTATTGCACCATGACTCTGTAATAGCCACAATTTCCCCAGTATTATTCCCAATATCATCATTAACCCCATTCTAGTATATCACCAGAGATGTCATTATTCCTCCCCCATTTCTGACTACCAGTACCCTCATTAACCCCTTCCTAGCATCAGATCTCAGAATTGCAATTACCCAACACCCCTCTCCCCCTCCGTCTAATTACCAGGAACGTCACCAGTTCCTTTGCTACAGCATCTAATTTCTCCAGTAGAATAACCCTTTCCTGTCATATGAGTGACTTCATTGTATCCTTCATATCATCCGACTCACCAGGAACATCATAAACTGCTCGCCAATATTTTATGCCCTGGAAGATTCTCATTCCTCATCTCTGATTCACCAGCGACATCATTAACACCTGAGTCACCAGGAATATCATTATCCTTACCTGACTCATGCACGCCATCAGTTACCCCTGTAGCAGCGACAGTAAATCACTGGGAATCCTATAAGCCGGCACTTGTATCTGACTCACCAGAAACATCTACTCCTTTCTCATAACAGACCTTTATTAACCCCTTCCGTGTTTCTGATTAGAGATGAGCAAGACTCCTTTTTCCATCTGTTTTGGAAATAACATACCGGTGGGTTTATTGTTTTTTGGGTTGGGGAGTGTGTGTGTGTGTGTGTGTGGGGCATGGTTGCGAGGGGATAAGGCTGCACCGGGGGGGGGGGTTGGCGGGGTGTGTTCTCTGGGACTCGGTAAGCTGCGATCTGCGCAAATTCACATTCCGCAATCCATTTGAAAACTCGGTAGGCTCACAATTCTACTGAAGAAATTTTTTCATACATTTTTTCTTTTTTTTACTTTTGCTTTAAAGAAAATGCACAAACCGGCCATTTACAAATATTTAAAAATCTTCTGTGACTTCCTTATGACCCCCTGACAGCCTTCTGTAGATATTGTAATGTTTTGGTGGATTCAGGAAGGTAACCTTACTCAGGGCTGCCATCAGAAATTGTGGGGGCCGGGACTGACAAAATAGGCAGGGCTCCACCCCCCTCTGCTGTACTGTTATGCACATATACGTATATATGAGTAACCGCTGCAGCCACACGGCCGGCCACTGCCGCCCCCCAGGAGATTTGGCCGTGCTGTTCTGTGGTGAACCCGGGGTGTCTCCTAGGTGAATCCAAGGAGGAGGCACCAAGATAAGGACTGGGACAGGGCAGCTGAGAAGCATCATGCAGGAAACCACTGGGCTTTCGTTTGGCGGGGCATCCCCGGCAGGTACCCAGGCAGGCTGTGTGGCAGGGGAAGCGGTTGTGATTGTGGCGTGTGGGCTGCCTCCCCTGCCTAGTGATGCCACTGGCAGCGGGCAGCATGTGACCCGCCACTGTTCAAAGAAGGATGGCGGGCTGGGGCACAGGACAACCCATGGTCTGCTGCTTTTAAATAAAAGAGGCTGACCAGAAGCAGGCTACGGGTGACCATCGACCGGGGGTGCAATGTGCAACTAAATGGCCGGGCCCTCCCACCTCTGTCAGAGTGGCAGGCAGGGCCGGCGCCACCACTAGGCAGTGTTAGGCATTTGCCTAAGGCACCGGCCACTGTGGGGAGGTAGTTGGGAGCAGGGCAGGAGGGAGAGCTGGAGGTCTGGCTTAGCGGGCAGGAGGGAGGGCTCGCTGCGCTGTAGTTCAGTCCCGGTACATGTTAACTGACATCTTCCTCCACCCGCACCGCGTACAGCCTCTCAGCCGGGCAGCGTCTGAGGGTGAGCCAAGTGCTCAATGCTGCCCGGCTGAGCGGCTGTACACGGTGCGGGTGGAGGAAGATGTAAGTCACACTGCGCCGGGACTGAACTGCGAGGCCTCCCTCCTGCCCGCTAAGCCAGACCTCCAGCTCTCCCTCCCTCCCGCCTGATGAGCTAGACCCGGGTGAGTAATTATATATGCACTGGAGGGAACAGCATGGCGGCCATACCCCCCCCCCCCAGATCAGCGCGCCGGCCGTATTCCTCCCCACCCCCCGACCCGTGGAGCAGGTGAGCGCCGGGGCGCCCCCACCCCGCCTGGGGCGCCCCGGCGCCTTGCACCGGCACTGGTGGCAGGGCCTTGAACAGTTGTGCCCATAGCACCCCCTGTTGGCGCCCCTGACCCCACTTTTCCATGCACTTCTCTCCCATCACCTATGGCTGACCATTCGCAAACCTCCATTGCCAATTTAAGCATTTCTAATTAGTTCAGAGAATTGTTGGAAGCGGGCAGTGGTGCGCCTAACTGCGCTGACCCTCAGTTCTGCTTCTGAGGTCCTTCCTCTTTGCAGTCAGAGAGAGGTCTCTAATAACTGAGCAAGTACAGGTCTCTGATTGGTCCTTCCATTTCCCTCTTACAATATACATGCCTTACCTCCCGGAAAGTCCGGGAGGCTCCCAAAAACCGGATCCCCCCCCCGGAAAGTGTAGCAATCCTCCTGCAAGCCCCTTGAGTCCCCCGCATCCCCCCTCTTCCTGGCTTCCTCCTTTCCTGCCGGTTAAATATGGACAATGGGGCTAACATATGTGAATCATTTTAGCCCTGCCCCCTCAATGCACACCCACAAATCATGGTAGTGCTAGTGATTGGGGGCGGGGCTTCATGACATCAGGCTCTGGCCCCACCCACTGGAGCACACTGAAAGTCTACTCTTTGGGTTTCTCCCGGAGAGGAGAAACAGAATGTGGGCACGTACGATATATGCTACCGTTCAAAAGTTTGGGATCACCCAGACAGTTTCATTTTTTACATGGAAACTGACTGTTATTTATCAGATGAGTGGCAAAATGAATAGAACATATAGTCAAGACATCGCCAAGGTTAGAAATCATGATTTTTATTTTAAAATAATAATATTGTCCTTCAAACATCGCTTTCGTCACATAAAACCTTTGGCATTCTCGCTGGTAATTTGTTAAGGTCATCTGAAGAAGGTTCACCCCCCGCTTCCTGAAGCTTCTCCCACAAGTGGGATTGGCTTGATGGGCACTTCTTGCCATATGGTCAAGCTGCTCCAACTACAGCTCAATTGGGTTGAGATCTGGTGACCGCACTGGCCACTCCATTACAGACAGAGTACCAGCTGCCTGCTTCTTCCCTGAATAGTTCTTGCATAGTTTGGAGGTGCGCTTTGGAGAATGAAATTGGATCTAATCAAGCGCTGTCCACAGGGTATGGCATGGTGTTGCAAACTGAAGTGATAGCCTTCCTTATTCAAAATCTCTTTTACCTTGTACCAATCTCCCACTTTACCAGCACCAAAGCAGCCGCAGACAATCACATCACCTCCACCATGGCGGACAGATGGCGTCAGGCGCTCTTGCAGCATCATCTCACAAATGTTCTTCTGTGTGATCCAAACACCTCAGACTTCCATGCGTCTGTCCATAACACGTTTTCCAATCTTCCTCTGTTCAATGTCTCTGTTCTTTTGTTTCCATATTAAACGTTTTCTTTTATCGGCCAGTCTCAGATATGGCTTTTTCTTTGCCACTCTGCCTAGAAGGCCAGCATCACGGAGTCACCTCTTCACTGTAGACATTGACACTGGCGTTTTGCGGGTACCATTTAATGAAGCTGACAGTTGAGGACCTTTGAGGATTCTGTGATATGCGCAGTCCGATTCTTTTTTTCCGGGGAATTGGAGAGGCACTTAATGGAGACAAACTTGAAGAGGAGGTTGTAATTGAACGGGTTTGGTTTTATTTCTTTGCATTTGATAACTGTAAAAAACACTACGAATTCCAGTCTATAGTTTTACGGCTAAGTAAGGCACACAATTCACTTATCGCACTACTACCAGTATAAATCTGCACCAACAGGCATCTGATAGGCTGACACCGTGTTTACCTTTGCAATATTACAGGGACAACTAAACACACATACAAGACACAACACAATGTGACCAAATGGTACCGATATATAAAACGTGTCCCGTATACAAGTCTAGGACTTAATAAAGTAATTTGCCTTCCTACGGATAAGTAGCCGGAAGGTGACAAATTAGACTGTTACTTTATATAGTGTGGCACAATCACAAAACACCAAGAAACGTTACAGGAACTAAGTGAGCTCCTAGTTTGTTCTGACCACTATATCCCAAGGCTAGTATTGCCATGACACAAGGCTACCATGCGCTGGTTGGATGCAAGCCAACTATGTCCTATTTCAGAGGCTCTGCTGTTTCCCAGAGGGAAGGGTGCCTGCTATGGCTGACAGGGGATCTTAGATGGAAGGGATCTCCATTTTCTTGCGGTTTAAGGCCGTTGTACTCAATCAACCTCTTCCTCCTATCCTCTTCTTCAATCCCTCCCTTTATGGCTCCCTGGCCGGACTCACGTTTGCGGTGTCGCAGAATGGAGGAAGTCTCCTCTCCCCATCAGGGTGCACTGGCTGGGTGGGTGCCGCTGTCACCTCCGCTGCCCGGTCCGTCACTGGGCTCTGCTGTCCGGGAGGTAGTGGGGACACCTGCTGCCTTCTCTACCCTCGTGCTGCTGTACGCGGCTGGGCACTGGAACATACTCCCGCCGTCCGTTCTTGCACCCCCGCTGTTACAGGTGCGGCGGGGCTCGTCGTCACTGCCGACTCTATCCTTCGGTCCACCCCTCCCCTCTGCTTCCTGGGGACCTCTGACCCCATCGCTCCCGTCCTCTCTTTGCGCCGTCCTGCCCACCAATCCCCGCCAGGCTTCCTCTCTCCTGCCCGGGTGAGTCCCGTCTCCTTTCTTCCGCCGTCCGCAGTGATGGGGAGTTTAATTAACGCCCTCTCTGCGGTGGGGCCAGTGCTGTGTGCCCTGGCTAGTGGGACCCGCTGAAGGGTGCCACACATCTATTTCTCAACTAGAGAATCTAATGTACTTGTCTTCTTGCTCAATTGTGCAAAAGAGCCTCCCACTTCTCTTTCTACTCTGGTTAGAGCCTATTTGTGCTGTTCTCTGAAGGGAGTAGTACACACCATTGTAGGAAATTTTCAGTTCCTTGGCAAGTTCTCGCATGGAATAGCCTTAATTTTGAAGAATAAGATTAGACTGTGGAGTTTCACACGGAAGTTCTCTTTTTCTGGCCATTTTGAGACTATAATCGAACCCAGAAATTTGATGCTCCAGATACTCAACTAGCTCAAAGGAAGGCCAGGTTTTGTAGCTTCTCTAATGAGCAAACCCATTTTCAGCTATGCTAACATAATTGCACAAGTGTTTTCAAGGGTTTTCTAATCATCCATTAGTTTTCTAATGCGATTAGCAAACAATATAGAGAGAGCGAGTTGGGAGATATTTTGAGATAAGTAAAGAGATATAAGCTGGTGTAGTATAGTTAATATTAACAATGTATAGATTGTATTTCTGATTAATGTTAACTTCATTGGAAAAAAACCCTGTGCATTTCTTTAAAAGATAAGGACATTTCTATGTGACCCCAACCTTTGAACGGTAGTGTATTACTCGCTGTACAGGTGTTTTACCTATCCACGCTCCACGTACTGTAAGATGGCATGCAGTACAGCACAAAGGAAATGTTTTGTAGTTACTGGCAAGCGATACATATGGTACTTGGTGGTTGGGATGTTGTGATAAAAATAGCGATGTCGACATCCTGTTGGAGGGAATCGGTCAGGTACAGTGCCAGATTAAGCATTCGGGGGGCCAAGGGGGGCCCCCTTGCACTTGTCATTACTGGCCGCAAACTGCATGGGGGAATATTACACTGTCAAAACACAGAGTAAAGGCAGTATAAACTTGGTATATGGGTAACTTCAGGGGATACATATATATATATATACACACACACACACACAACCCTCCCATGACTAGGCTGCTGCTGCTGTTATCCATGGGCCTGAGAAGCATGTAATGAGCTCCACCAATCAGTGCTCAGCACAAACATCTCAGCCTCTGCCCTCTGGTGCAAAGTGTCATGGGACTTAGTCAACTCCCAGTAATGCACTGCACATTTGGCTCCCAATGCTCAGCACCATTAATCATTGTCACATTGGCAGATAGGTGAAGCTGCAGCACTACCCCTACTCCCATGCACAAAACCTTTAGCTAAAAAAATAATCATTTTTTTTTGGGGGGGGGGGGGAATACATGCCAACCACAGGGGGCCCCTAGCTAGAGGGGGGCCCAGGGGCACTGACCCCTTGTGCCCCCATTATAATCCGGCCCTGGTCAGGTAAGTACAGTATATCTATCCCCCCCCCAACCAAAACCCTCCCTCCCTGCAGTCTGACCAAAACCCTACACCCCCACAGCCTGACCCTTATTCCACATGCTAGTGCCTAACACTTACCCCAGTACTCCGCTGCCTGAAATCCCCACCCTCAGGGGTAAATGTCCCCATAAGTATAATCTGTGAGCTGCAGACTCTCCTGCTGCATTTATCTTCCCCTAGTGAACGCATTTATTTGTCACTTATTTAATCTTTCCCGAATTCCTTTTAAGAGCATTTCTTGCATCCATCCCTTTATCTCTCTACCATACAGTTATTGAGACTTCTGAGCACGCAGCGTTCAGCTTTCAAGTGTTCTACCACATAAATGTACAAAGACTGGATTATTAATGCTGCAGAGCCTGAAAGAGGACAAGACAGCACTGATGACAGGAGACCAGTCCCAACTGGGACCATGCGGGTACTTATCATTTACATAAGGCAGCGTTAGATTACCTGGTTTTATTAAGCTACACAATCTATGGAGAAAACAGATAAACATCTAACCCAATGAGAACTCTACAATGAACAATTGCTATGAGAATCTTCTGTTTGGTACAACCCTTCAGAATGGTAGAGGTTGCCCACAGCAACAAGTGAGAATGTTCCAGGAAAGGTAATTGGTTGCTATAGCAACATCTGCACTTGTCCTTTTAAGGAGGCTGGGTCCCCACTTGGTGTCTGAAAGAGCCACATTTAAGAAGGTTTTTACAGTCCATAAAAACAAATGGTACTTGTGTAGTTTCCTGGTGGCAGCCTAAGCTACGTTGTCAGCGTAGTGTCCCCGCGGCAGCCCTGCGTATTCAGCGTAGTGTCCCTGTCAGGCAGCATAGTCACCGTACTGTCCCCGGGAGCTGTAGCTCTGTCCCCGGTGCCCCTGGCAAGCCAGCGCTGCATGATTCCCTCTCCGCTGGCGGATGCTGGCGGAGAGGTGCTCCATCTGTGTGAGACGCAGGAGCGTCTCAAACGCTTGAGCGTCTCTGTAAGTATTGCGGCAGGGTACGGCAACCCTGCCAACAGGGTTAGGGGTTCAGTAGCATGTGCGTCTTCTGCACAAAGGGGGGGGGGGGTGCGGGGGGGGTGCGGCCGCAAGTGCCTCTCATGCACAATAAAGGAGCCATTTGCCAGTGCTCCATGTTACACACAGGCAAAAGCCTCCATTTGAAACCCACACTATCCACGCCAGCCCGAAGCGTGGCGAGCGGACGCGTTACGCATCCTCCCAACCTGTTCATACCCCCACTATCTACGTCGGGGTGCAGTTGGATTTATAAAGTGTGGCGAGCGAAGTGAGTGCAGCGGATTTATAAAGTGTGGCGAGCGCAGCGGATTACTTTACATGTATTCCGTGTCCCCTCATGGGGCTCGCTGCGCTCGCCACACTACAGGCTGGCGTGGATAGTGGGGGAGTTTAAAGAAAACATTCACACCTGCCATATCATACATTTGAGACAGTAATGATGACACGCCAGCAATCAGAATATATAGTGGTACCCGGTTCTATATACTTGTTGATGGTGGACATCAGGATGCTGGCGTCACGTCTGTCCACAGGTGTTACAAAACACTCACCGGTGTCTCGGGATATGCCTCCAAACAACCACTGTTGAGGAAGGACGCGTCCAACATGACTTTTTCTCTGGACAAAGAGACTTTCGTCCACCTCCACTATTTTGCCCAGACCGCCAATCTGGCGTTGGGGCTGTGACCTTAAATCCACGGTGCAGGCCTCCCGCATAAGGTTGTTATACAGCACGGCGGTTTTCTTTGAAATTAAGAGATGATACTCACAAAATGTGATACTTGTTAGCTCCTCCGCCCAACAAAACACGAAGCGTAGACGCGTCATAAATGTGAGATGACATCCCTGAAACCACTGTGCGGCCGGAGACTGAAACCACTGTGCGGACCGGAGACTAACTTTCTTGCCACAGCTTCTTATGGGGCAGCGCCACATCCGCTCCTTGACATTCAGTCTCATTGGATGCCCATTGGCACATGTCTTTGTCTCTGGGAGAAAGTGGTGACGCTGTAAAAAATTCACCGACTCCTCCTCCGTCTGCGGCAGGTTAAAGATCGTTAATTTGAGGGCAGCCATAACTGACACAATGTACTGCTGACTGACTACGATAACTGCGTACCGCTGACTGACTACGATAACTGCGTACCGCTGACTGACTACGCTGGGCGCAAGAAACACTACACTGGCTCTGACAGGGACGCTGGCTACGCTATGCGGCCGCGGGAACACTACGCTGCTTCTGACGGGGACGCTGACTACGCTAACTACGCTAAGCGGCCGGGGAAACACTACGCTACTTCTAACTGACTGCGCTAACTACGCTGGCCGCGGGAACACTACGCTGATTCTAAAAGGGACGCTACGCTGACGACATAACTGCCGCCATGAAACGACACAAGTACCAAACAAATTCTCACAGGCTGGGCTGCCTGTACTAGGGGATAAAGTCATGTCCGATTGGTGTTCCCCCAGCCAATCAAAAATAATGCAACATGGCTGAATGTCTACTTTACTGTCAGCAGTGGCGTAATTAGAAATATTGCAAAAAAAATTTCTGGTACCCCTCCATACATTAATTATAATTATTTTACATTCATGCTTGTTGCCAGGAGTTTCTTGCTCGTTGCCAGGAGTTGCATGTTTGCTGTCAGGGGTTTATTGCTCATTGCCAGTGTTTACAGGATCATTGCCAGGGGTTTATTTCTTGTTGCCAGGGGTTGCTTGCTCATTATCCAGGGGTTGCATGCTCATTTCCAGGGGTTATATGCTCGTTGCCAGGGGTTGCATGCTCATTTCCAGGGGTTATATGCTTGTTGCAAGGGTTTCTTGCTTGTTGCCTGGGGTAACATGCTCGCTTCCAAGAGTTTCTTGCTCATTGCCAGGGGTTACATCCTCATTGCCAGTGGTTTCTTGCTTGTTGCCAGGAGTTTCATGCTCTTTTCCTGGGATTACATGCTCATTTTAGGGGTTCTTGCTCCTTTCCAGGGGTTTCTTGCTCCTTTCCAGGGGTTACATGCTCATTGCCAGGGGTTTCTTGCTCATTGCCATGGGGTTACATGCTTGTTGCCATGGGATTACATGCCCACTGTCAGGGGTTTATTGCTCATTGCCAGGGGAAATTGTTCATTGCTCATTGCCAGGGGGTTACAAACATGCTTGTTGCCAGGGATTATATGATCAGAGCGTGCCGGCACTCCTGGTATCTGGCACCCTAGCCACTCTAGCACCTGTATCCAGCGACCATTTTTTTCGGTGTTGGTGGTGGGGGTTAGCAGATTCCATGAGGATAGCCCCATTGGCACTAGCTCCCCCCAAACACCTTTTGGACTGCGCTGCTATAATTACACCACTGACTGTTAATGTGCAAAATATAATTTCTAATAAATAAACATGTTCAGTTTATAACCCCTTCTTCAGCTACATATATTGTACTGCACAGAAAAATGGTACCCTCTTCCCAGGGGAATTACTGTACCTTGGACATAAAGTGGAAAAGTTTCCTAAAGCACCCAATCAGCTTTCAGTTAGTTGCCAATATACAGTTATACAGTTGTCTGACAATGTGGTGACAGAACCAGAGAGAAGAATATGGGGGCTATGGGAAATGATTGGTGGTAGTATAGACACACAGGAGTGCAGGAAATGAGAGACTGAGGTAGATGTATTAAGCCTTAAGAGATAAATTTGAGGGTGATAAAGAGAGATAAACATCCAGCCACTCAGCTACTAACTGTCATGTTACAGGCTGCATTTGAAAAATGGCAGTCAGGAGATGATTGGCTGGACATTTATCACTCTTTATCACCCTTGTGTTCATCTCTAAGTCTTGATACCTCTCCCCCTCTTTTCCTCATGTTCTCATTTACACCCCAATACCCCCTTCACCCCCCAAACAACATTACTGAGTGTACAGAACGGACCGAACGAATATAAATGACCTCTCAGTGCTGTAAATTCAAAGTGTCCTAAATCTTAGCACTGAGAATTGCTTACGGGAAACACATCATCGCAGCATTTCAGCGCTTCACCTCCTCCAGAATGTGTCAAAACCCAGGGTGTTAGAGATCTGCAGAGACATCTTCCAGGAATGGGGATTATCTGCCCAGAGTCTTGTATATATGTAACATGTCCACGTTGGCCTTGTGACTCTGCTGCTTCAGCACCCTGGACAGTTCCTGCATCTGTGGCAATACAGCGGCGTGGTGCTGGAACCATCAACAGGTGCTGGGACCATCAACAGGTGCTAAATCGGTCAAATCATACCTGTGAAAAAAAAGCCTAATTGTTTGCGATGCTGCTCGATTTACAGTACCGATATCTGATACCCGATAAAATGAACAGCGTGTATATGTAGTACCTGTAAGGACGCAGCCTCGAGACCGCGCGTCCATACAGGTGGCTGGTAGTAATGTATTTATTATTATTTATTATCAGTTATTTATATATCGCACACATGCTCTGCAGCGCTGCAAAGATAGTATTTGGCCAGTCACATCAGTCTCTGCCCCAGTGGAGCTTACAATCTATGTTCCCTGGGTAAAACAAGACATTGTTTCCCCCAGCACACTGAGTGGTATTAGTAACCAATCTTGAACACTACATGATAATAGAATTCAGAGATATTGGTTACATATACCTGCGCAGGTGTATGATATGCCCCCAAGCCGCGTCAAGGCTTCTTTTCCACTGATGTATAGGTATAAAACAGTTTTTTGATTTAGTTGCCAAAAATCACCTAAAACAATAAGTATGATAAAAAAAAGTCAGAGGTAGGTGGTGTCCCAGGTGGTCTGGAAAGTGCTTGTACTCAGATAGGATCCGGACCGCACTGGTTACAGTTTTATACCTATACATCAGTAGGGGTATGCTACCCATCTCCTAATTCTATAAAAAGAAACTGCTATATGTGTTA
>NC_139218.1:10290757-10455796 GCF_055691185.1 Crinia signifera
TGTAAGGGGCACTACTGTGGGACATAATATGATGTAAGGGGAACTACTGTGTGTGTCATAATATGATGTAAGGGGCATTACTGAGTGAGATATATTATGATGTAAGGGCCACTACTGTGGGGGCATAATATGATGTAAGGGGCATTACTGTGTGCGGTATATGATGTAAGGGCCACTACTGTGGGGGCATAATATGATGTAAGGGGCATTACTGTGTGTGGTATATGATGTAAGGGGCACTTATGTGTGGGGTATAATATGATAAAACAGGCACTACTGTGGGGTTTAATATAATCTAAGGGACACTACTGTGTGGTATAATATGATGTAATAGGCACTACTCTGGGGTATAATATGATGTATGGGGCACTACTGTGTGGGGTATAATATGAAGGGGCACTACTGTGGGACATAATATGATGTAAGGGGCACTACTGTGTGGGGTATAATAGGAAGTAAGGGGCACTACTGTGGGGTATAATATGATGTACGGGGCACTACTGTGTGAGGTATAATAGGAAGTAAGGGGCACTACTGTGGGGTATAATATGATGTATAGGGCACTACTGTGTGGGGTATAATATGAAGTAAGGGGCACTACTGTGTTGGATATAATATGATGTATGGGGCACTACTGTGTGGGGTATAATATGAAGTAAGGGGCACTACTGTGTGGGGTATAATATGAAGTATTGGGCACTACTGTGTTGGATATAATATGATGTATGGGGCACTACTGTGTGGGGTATAATATGAAGTATTGGGCACTACTGTGTTGGATATAATATGATGTATGGGGCACTACTGTGTGGGGTATAATATGAAGTAAGGGGCACTACTGTGTGGGGTATAATATGATGTAAGGGGCACTACTGTGTTGGATATAATATGATGTAATAGGCACTACTCTGGGGTATAATATGATGTATGGGGCACTACTGTGTGGGTTATAATATGATGTAAGGGGCACTACTGTGTTGGATATAATATGATGTAATAGGCACTACTCTGGGGTATAATATGATGTAAGGGGCACTACTGTGTTGGATATAATATGATGTAATAGGCACTACTGTGTTGGATATAATATGATGTATGGGGCACTACTGTGTGGGGTATAATATGAAGTAAGGGGCACTACTGTGTTGGATATAATATGATGTAAGGGGTATTACTGTGTCAGTGTACACCCATTGCAGTGAGTCCATGCCCCCTTTTCGAATTTTACGAATGTTTACGATGTGGGAGAAGTTGTTTGTATTTGCACTGGGAGCCAAATACACATCAATGTATAGAAATACCTTGTATGTTACTATAGGTACATGTTTTATAGCTATCTCGCTGTCTCCCCACCCCCTCCTTACCCTCCCCCCACTCTTCTTGTTCCTGTCTCTATGGCTCATGTACAGATAGAGCCATCAGCAGAGCCGAATTTCCCATTAGGCACGTGAGGCACCGGCCTAGGGGCGGCACATGTTTGGGGGCGGCACTTGGATGCCTGTGATAGTACTGTCAGCCCAAAATGTACCAATAACTGCAAAATATCCACTGTACTGTACTATATTCCATCTTAAATAGAGTGTAAATGGATAGGACATGCAGATACTGCCCCTATAAACTGTCCTACTTAGTAAACATTATTGTTGTGCCTAGGGGCGCCCTCATCCCTAAATCCGCCCCTGGCCATTAGACAACAGGAGTCATTAGGACGCAGAGATCTGAGGAGTCTGTTAAACAGATAGACTCTCTCCGGGGCCCTATTTATCAGGTCCATCTAATCAATGTGAGACAGCCAATAGCAGGACATTTATTTACATGTAGATAGGGAGGGGGGGGGGGGGTTATTGATTAATGGACATCACAGAGGCACATAACACGTGCTGTGTTATGGTGTGTCACAGTCAGTGAGGTGCGCTGAGGTCAGTGGCGGGGGGGCACTTCAGAGCATAACACTCACACACACATATATATACGCGCACACACACACACACACACACACACCGATTTTATCATTGCATGCCACTACTTAAGGCATGCGATGCGACTTTTCATTGTAAAGATCAGATTTTTAATTGTATAGTCACCCATGGTGATGTCATACCCCTACTATCCAACTACGCATAGAGTTGATTTTATATAGTGTGACGAGCGCAGCGAGCCACCGAGCCCGAAGCGTGGGGAGCGCAGCAAACCCCGCGAGGGGACGCGGATTATTTTACATGTATTCTGTGTCCGCTCGCCCCGCTGCGCTCGCCACACTATATAAAATCAACTCCATGCGGAGTTGGATAGTGGGGGTATGAAATCACCCATGGGTTACTATACAATTAAAAATTGGGTCTTTACAATGAAAAATCACATTGCATGAATTGTATGCCACTATATTGCATGCGATGCGATGCAATCAAAAAATCGGGCACCCAGATATTACACAAGTACCAAAAGTTCCTTAATAAGCGGTTATGCTGCGATACCGGCGTGCGTTCTGGGCTACAATAGCATCTATCACATCGCATTGCATGCCTTGTGCATGCAATGCGATGCGATGAATATCAAGTACAAAAAGTATGTGCAGCACATACTTTTTGTACTGTGCGATGAGGTGCCGCGGGAGCGCGCACCTCAAAGCACACATCGGACAGAAATACACCTATTTTTTACACATTCATATTTTAGGGATTTCATCTCTTTCCTTTCTACTCTTTCTCTTGCCGTCTCTTTCTGTTATTTGATTATTTGTCCGGATGTTACTGTTTGAGCAGGATTTGATGTGTGTCCAGCGAATTGATGTACAGTATTTACAGCAGTGGCGTAACAATAGCCCCCGCAGTAGCGGGGAGGTGCTGTGTAGGTGCGGGCGCAGGGGGGCTGTGGGGCTATTGTACCGCAGCTACAGACCTGCATTTAGTTGTTGCTGCGTCCCGTCTCCTCTCCTGGCTTCGTTTGGTGCTATGGAGACAGACCATCATAAAATGACCGCTCCCATATAGAAACTGTCTGCTGTATGGGGGCGAACATTTTGTGATGGTCCGTTTTTCATAGCAGAAGCAAGGAGGGGAGCCGGACCGCACCGCAGACGAGATCTGCGGGTGCCTGCTGCTGGGCACGGAGGTAAGGCATGGGGGGGGGGCTACCAAATGATCGGGGGGGGGGCGCTAATATTATAGCTACACCACTGATATACAGTTTCTTTCTTTGAATAAACATTCATTGGGAAAAAAAGAAAAAATAATGCTGGGGGGGGGGGGGGGAACGGGGACTGGGTATTAGGACAGTGATTGATGGGTCACGGGTGGGATATAAAAGGGGGAGCGGGCATGGGGCAAAGCATTATATATCATTATGTTGGTGTTCTGCAATATTCCTTCCCCGATGATGGCACTGTATGTCCTATGGCCCTTATTCTGGTATATGTGCACCTGCAATGTTTCCTTAACGCGCATGCGCCGGGTAAGAGCAGCCACAGCGAACAATATTCACCAGGTGCTCGAACTTACCAGTGTGGGCAGGGGCATGGGGTCTCAGATTTGAGTGTCTTAGATTTGCATGTGCCCTCCAGATCATTCGATGGTCAGCGACCACCGAATGATGTGGGCTTGGCCCCGTAGGCTGCGAATCGATGTTTCATTTCAAGCAAACGAAAACTCCCGAGTCATTAATAACAGTGTGTGCTACATTAATAGTGGGCGTGGCTACACAACCGCCGTCCTGCACACGATACAATGTAGCATATACTCTCCTTGTTCCTAAGAAGGTAATTACGAAGGGGCTTATTGATTATCCTTACAGCAAGTGAGTCCTGGGGAAGTGAATTGTGAATTTTAATTTGCCACATATTATATTAATGATCATCTAGAGATTCTGCCACTAACTTTAAATGAAACTGTAAATCCCAGGATCTAGTCCAAGGTTACAAGTGGGAGACTGGCTCTATAAATATTAAATCAAGCCGAATATTCATACACTGAATTTATTACTCTACACCGGCTGCATAATAACAGTGTGTCAGTCTGAGTCATGGCCCAATAGTCATAACTAAGCTTGTGCTGCCATCTCCTGGACAAGGCGCAGAACTGCACATTTTATATATATATCCTGGATATTGGACCTTATTCTGGTTCACACGCAATGCTGTGAATTCCGCAGCATTGCGTGTGGACTTAACGCCACCTGCCACTCGCACAGCCCCCCGCCCCCTCTCATGCAAAATGAAGGCATCTCAGGTGCCTTAGCTTTGCGTGAGCCCTTTACGAGAACAGGGCGGGTAGCTGCCATCCGGGGATGTCAGCTGCCCGACCCTGGGAACCGCATCACTGCCTCCCTTCCATGGGAATGCCCATGAAACACTGCGTGTTCCCATGGACGCGTCCATCCGCCGCCGCCCCACGCCCTCCGCTTACACCGGTGGGTGCGAATGGGATGGGGAAGTTGCAGTATGCCATACCCGTTCGCACCCGGCATCTGCACATGTGGGAGTGAGGGGGAGAGAGGGGATTAGAATAACCCCCATTATCTATTACAACAGGGATGGGGAACCTTTGGTCCTTGAGCTGCTGTTGAACTACACATCCCAGCATGTCCTGCAACAGTTTTTAGCATGGCCAAGTAGCAAAACTGTAGCAGGGCGTGCTGTGATATGTAGTTCAACAACAGCTGGAGGTCCAAAGATTTCCCATCCCTGTACTGGAAGGTGCTGGATAAATGATAAGTAGAATCTGATTGGTTGCCATAGTAAATACAGTGTACCCCTGAACCTCAGAAAGGGGAACCTTTTCATTTATATTAATGTATATAATTTAATTGTTCAAACATTACTCCAGGCTTGCTTACCCTCCCGGAATGGCCGGGAGCCTCCCAGAAATCGGATCCTTCTCCCGGCCCCCTGGGAAGGTGGGCAAGTCTCCCGCATTCTGCTAATTGCCCCTCGATCCCCCCTTGCCCGCTGGTGTAATTACCTGAAATCGCGGGTCCACAGAGAGGGGGCTGGGCTAAAACGACGCGATCGCTGCATTTTGTGTCATTTAAGCCCCGCCCCCTCTTCTGAGATGTGAAACTGTTAAAACTTTTTTTTAAATCTATTGTACAATGTCACAGCTCCCCTAGTGGACGTCCGGAGGAACAACAGATCTTCAAGACCGATTCTACAACATCTGTTACACAAATACTGACCTTGTTTTCTAAGCATAGAGCAAGCGTTTATATAAATAGTGAGATACGGTAAATATGGAATTACAATCAACATTCAGCTCTCAAACGTTGTCTAGTAATTCTCTCCACCCATCTGCTGCCAGTCACTGGGCAATCGCACTTTGGGTGCTAACAATCCATTTTATTGCACTTCAATATCTGCAAAGCAGAAGGGGCTCATTCACAACTAGCGCTTTTTCATTCACTTGTCACATGTTCATACAGACAAGAAAAATAAACCTTTTCCACTAAATGAAGCCTCATTTCATATTGTAGTGTTACTCATAGGCAGGGTTACAGTACAGAGCAAAGCAGGGTAGGGGGCGCTGTTGATGACACTTGTATATGTGTTATTAAATTTCTCTTGTAGCTTCCCATCTCTTATAAGCGGAGCCTCTCCTGACTACCCCTCTCCCTCTCTCCCACCCCTTCTGTTGTCAATTCCTTGATTATATTTCAAAATGCTGACATACCCGGGACTCTGCGACATTGCAGTCAGACATTTTATTAATAAACCATCTGACCCAGCATAGACAGCTGGAGAATTGTAACAATTTGAATCTCACCTTGTATTTCATGAAAAAATGATCATCGTTGCAGCTGAGCAGATCTATGTAGTGTGTGTCTGCATGGGATTGGATGTGTGGCCGCACACTACATAGATCTGCTCAATTGATATGCAGATATTTTTTTTTACAAAAAAATGTACAGGTAGATTCATATACTTAAAGATCTCAAAGTTTTTGTTTTATGCAGGAGCAAATCGCTCAATGAATAAAAGTGTTTAACTGAAATGTAGTAGGTTATGGGTTTGAGTCCTGGGTCCTGCAGTATATTTATATGTGTTATTTTATAAAGAGTATTGTAAATCAATAAGAAAAAGCTCTGAATTTAAAGTGAAGTGAATGAATGTGGTATACAGTGGATTTGTGTCCAAATCATGATGCCCCTTCCCACATTGTACCCATGCATTGTACTTTTGCCGCATTATTACTGTGAATGAGACACATATTTTGTGGAATAAACTATGGTGAGAGGCATGCGGCGGCTTGGTCGGACAGTGTGTGGCATGTCACAGGACCCTGAGTAGGCAGTTGCCCTAATATACAGACGCTGGGCACCTAGTAGTGTATCACAGCCTGTGCATGAAGTAACAAAGCTGCCACTGTATCTCTGCTCCGCCCAGAGCAGCAAATATTCTCCTGTAATCTGCATTTGTAGATCTAAAGTGATAACACAGAGGGGGTGACGGATATGAGAGCATTGGTCACACATGCACCCCCTAGTGGTATAACAATGTACTAGCAGACATGTTGTAAGAGTTCATGATCTGTGCGAGGACTAAAACAGCAGCATCTGAATAAAGCAATCAAATAAAATGAAAATATGATCTACTGTGAGTACAGTTATATACGACTCTCAGTCTGTGGCTCCCTGCTGCCCCCATTCCCCTCCTCACATCATGTCACTGCCCCTATCACATGCAGCCCTGTCCTTACTGATACATCACTCATCTCCTGATACACTCTGTGCTGCTGGGGACCCTGCTCCTCCCACTATATAACTCTCAGTCTGTGGCTTCCTGCTGCCTCCATTCCCCTCCTCACATCATGTCACTGCCCCTGTCACATGCAGCCCTGTCCTCACTGACACATCACTCATCTCCTGATATACTCTGTGCTGCTGGGGACCCTGCTCCTCCCACTATATAACTCTCAGTCTGTGGCTTCCTGCTGCCTCCATTCCCCTCCTCACATCATGTCACTGCTCCAGTCACATGCAGCCGTGTCTTCACTGACACATCACTCATCTCCTGATACACTCTGTGCTGCTGGGGACCCTGCGCCTCCCACCATATAACTCTCAGTCTGTGACACCTGCTGCCCCCATTACCCTCCTCACATCATGTCACTGCCCCTGTCACATGCAGCCCTGTCCTCACTGACACATCACTCATCTGCTGATATACTCTGTGCTGCTGGGGACCCTGCTCCTCCCACTATATAATTGTCAGTCTGTGGCTTCCTGCTGCCCCCATTCCCCTCCTCACATCATGTCACTGCCCCTGTCACATGCAGCCCTGTCCTCACTGACACATCCCTCACCTCCTGATATACTCTGTGCTGCTGGGGACCCTGCACCTCCCACTATATAACTCTCAGTCTGTGACTTCCTGCTGCCTCCATTCCCCTCCTCACATCATGTCACTGCCCCTGTCACATGCAGCCCTGTCCTCACTGACACATCACTCATCTCCTGATATACTCTGTGCTGCTGGGGACCCTGCTCCTCCCACTATATAACTCTCAGTCTGTGGCTTCCTGCTGCCCCCATTCCCCTCCTCACATCATGTCACTGCCCGTCACACGCAGCCCTGTCCTCACTGACACATCACTCATCTCCTGATATACTCTGTGCTGCTGGGGACCCTGCTCCTCCCACTATATAACTCTCAGTCTGTGGCTTCCTGCTGCCCCCATTCCCCTCCTCACATCATGTCACTGTCCCTGTCACATGCAGACCTGTCCTCACTGACACATCCCTCATCTCCTGATATACTCTGTGCTGCTGGGGACCCTGCTCCTCCCACTATATAACTCTCAGTCTGTGGCTTCCTGCTGCCCCCATTCCCCTCCTCACATCATGTCACTGCCCCTGTCACATGCAGCCCTGTCCTCACTGACAGATCACTCATCTCCTGATATACTCTGTGCTGCTGGAGACCCTGCTCCTCCCACTATATAACTCTCAGTCTGTGGCTTCCTGATGCCCCCATTCCCATCCTCACATCATGTCCCTGCCCCTGTCACATACAGCCCTGTCCTCAGTGACACATCACACATCTCCCAATATACTCTGTGGTGCTGGGGACCCTGCTCCTCCCGCTATATAACTCTCAGACTGTGGCTTTCTGCTGCCCCCATTCCCCTCCTCACATCATGTCACTGCCCCTGTCACATGCAGCCCTGTCCTTAATGACACATCACTCGTCTCCTGATATACTCTGTGCTGCTGTGGACCCTGCTCCTCCCACCATATAAATCTCAGTCTGAGGCTTCCTGCTGCCCCTATTCCCCTCCTCACATCATGTAACTGCCCCTGTCACATGCAGCCCTGTCCTCCCTGACACATCACTCATATCCTGATATACTCTGTGCTGCTGGTGATCCTGCTCCTCCCACTATATATTCTCAGTCTGTGGCTTCCTGCTGCCCCCATTCCCCTCCTCCCATCATGTAACTGCCCCTGTCACATGCAACCCTGTCCTCACTGACACATGACTCATCTCCTGATATACTCTGTGCTGCTGGGGACCCTGCTCCTCCCAATATATAACTCTCAGTCTGTAGCTTCCTGCTGCCCCCATTCCCCTCCTCACATCATGTCACTGCCCCTGTCACATGCAGACCTGTCCTCACTGACACATGACTCATCTCCTGATATACTCTGTGCTGCTGGGGACCCTGCTCCTCCCAATATATAACTCTCAGTCTGTGGCTTCCTGCTGCCCCCATTCCCCTCCTCACATCATGTCACTGCCCCTGTAACATGCAGACCTGTCCTCACTGACACATCCCTCATCTCCTGATATACTCTGTGCTGCTGGGGACCCTGCTCCTCCCACTATATAACTCTCAGTCTGTGGCTTCCTGCTGCCCCCATTCCCCTCCTCACATCATGTCACTGCCCCTGTCACATGCAGGCCTTTCCTCACTGGTACATCACTCATCTCCTGATATACTCTGTGCTGCTGGGGACCCTGCTCCTCCCACTATATAACTCTCAGTCTGTGGCTTCCTGCTGCCCCCATTTCCCTCCTCACATCATGTCACTGCCCCTGTCACATGCAGCCCTGTCCTCACTGACACATCACTTATCTCCTGATATACTCTGTGCTGCTGGGAACCCTGCTCCTCCCACTATATAACTCTCAGTCTGTGGCTTCCTGATGCCCCCATTCCCCTCCTCACATCATGTCACTGCCCCTGTCACATGCAGCCCTGTCCTTAATGACACATCACTCGTCTCCTGATATACTCTGTGCTGCTGGGGACCCTGCTCCTCCCACCATATTAATCTGAGTCTGAGGCTTCCTGCTGCCCCTATTCCCCTCCTCACATCATGTAACTGCCCCTGTCACATGCAGCCCTGTCCTCCCTGACACATCACTCATATCCTGATATACTCTGTGCTGCTGGTGATCCTGCTCCTCCCACTATATATTCTCAGTCTGTGGCTTCCTGCTGCCCCCATTCCCCTCCTCCCATCATATCACTGCCTCTGTCACATGCAACCCTGTCCTCACTGACACATGACTCATCTCCTGATATACTCTGTGCTGCTGGGGACCCTGCTCCTCCCAATATATAACTCTCAGTCTGTGGCTTCCTGCTGCCCCCATTCCCCTCCTCACATCATGTCACTGCCCCTGTCACATGCAGACCTGTCCTCACTGACACATCCCATATCTCCTGATATACTCTGTGCTGCTGGGGACCCTGCTCCTCCCACTATATAACTCTCAGCCTGTGGCTTCCTGCTGCCTCCATTCCCCTCCTCACATCATGTCACTGCCCCTGTCACATGTAGCCCTGTCCTCACTGACACATCACTCATCTCCTGATATACTCTGTGCTGCTGGGGGACCCTGCTCCTCACACTATATAACTCTCAGACTGTGGCTTACTGCTGCCTCCATTCCCCTCCTCACATCATGTCACTGCTCCTGTCACATGCAGACCTTTCCTCAGTGACACATCACTTATCTCCTCATATACTCTGTGCTGCTGGGGACCCTGCTCCTCCCGCTGTATAACTCTCAGTCTGTGGCTTCCTGCTGCCCCCATTCCCCTCCTCACATCATGTCACTGCCCCTGTCACATGCAGCCCTGTCCTTAATGACACATCACTCGTCTCCTGATATACTCTGTGCTGCTGGGGACACTGCTCCTCCCATTATATAACTCTCAGTCTGTGGCTTCCTGCTGCCCCTATTCCCCTCCTCACATCATGTAACTGCCCCTGTCACATGCAGCCCTGTCCTCCCTGACACATCACTCATATCCTGATATACTCTGTGCTGCTGGTGATCCTGCTCCTCCCACTATATAACTCTCATTATGTGGCTTCCTGCTGCCCAATTCCCCTCCTCACACCATGTCACTGCCCCTGTCACATGCAGCCCTATCCTTACTGACACATCACTCATCTCCTGATATACTCTGTGCTGCTGGGGACCCTGCTCCTCCACTATATAACTCCAAGTTTGTGGCTTCCTGCTGCCCCCATTCCCCTCCTCACATCATGTCACTGCCCCTGTCACATGCAGCCCTGTACTCCCTGACACATCCCTCATCTCCTGATATACTCTGTGCTGCTGGTGATCCTGCTCCTCCCACTATATAACTCTAAGTCTGTGGCTTCCTGCTGCCTCCATTCCCCTCCTCACATCATGTCACTGCCCCTGTCACATGCAGCCCTGTCCTCACTGACACCTCACTCATCTCCTGATATACTCTGTGCTGCTGGGGACCCTGCTCCTCCCACTTTATAACTCTCAGTCTGTGTCTTCCTGCTGCCTCCATTCCCCTCCTCACAACATGTCACTGCCCCTGTCACATGCAGCCCTGTCCTCACTGACACATCCCTCATCTCCTGATATACTCTGTTATGATGGGGACCCTGCTCCTCCCACTGTATAACTCTCAGTCTGTGGCTTCCTGCTGCCTCCATTCCCCTCCTCACATCATGTCACATGCAGCCCTGTCCTCACTGACACATCCCTCATCTCCTGATATACTCTGTGCTGCTGGGGACCCTGCTCCTCCCACTGTATAACTCCCCTTTTAGATATACTACCCAGGATTTTGGCCAGGTTTACCCGGGATTTTCAACCCAGGTCACTCCCTGGAATTTAGTAACAGACCCCCTTTCACACTACACTTCAAATCCGGGAAATACCCGGGTATACCCCTTTCACACATAAGCCAGGCTTTTCAAGCATTTCAGTGTTTCATCATTAAAATGGGACACGCACCCCCGGCAGCAAAATAAGCAACATCACATTTTTAAAACTGAAAAACCCGGGTAAACCCATTCAGACATAAGCCGGGTATTATACCCGGGAGTTAAATACCGGGAAAAACCCTGGTCAATTGCAAGTGCTCAGTATCCGGGAGTGAAATCCCGGGTATACCCTTTCAGACATACACTAGTCCCGGGTTTGGGCGCGTTCATGTGAAAAAACCCGTGATTTTCGCGTATGTCTGAAAGGGGTAATAGTCTGTGGCTTACTGCTGCCTCCATTCCCCTCCTCACATCATGTCACTGCCCCTGTCACATGCAGCCCTGTCCTCACTGACACATCACTCATCTCCTGATATACTCTGTGCTGCTGAAGACCCTGCTCCTCCCACTATATAACTCTCAGTCTGTGGCTTCCTGGTGCCCCCATTCCCCTCCTCACATCATGTCACTGCCCCTGTCACATGCAGCCCTGTCCTCACTGACACATGACTCATCGCCTGATATACTCTGTGCTGCTGGGGACCCTGCTCCTCCCACTATATAACTCTGTCTGTGGCTTCCTGCTGCCCCCATTCCCCTCCTCACATTATGTCACTGCCCCTGTCACATGCAGCCCTGTCCTCACTAACACATCACTCATCTCCTGATATACTCTGTGCTGCTGGGGACCCTGCTCCTCCCACTATATAACTCCCAGTCTGTGGCTTCCTGCTGCCTCCATTCCCCTCCTCACATCATGTCACTGCCCCTGTCACATGCAGCCCTGTCCTCACTGACACATCACTCATCTCCCGATATACTCTGTGCTGCTGGGACCCTGCTCCTCCCACTATATAACTCTCAGTCTGTGGCTTCCTGCTGCCTCCATTCCCCTCCTCACATCATGTCACTGCCCCTGTCACATGCAGCCCTGTCCTCACTGACACATCACTCATCTCCCGATATACTCTGTGCTGCTGGGACCCTGCTCCTCCCACTATATAACTCTCAGTCTGTGGCTTCCTGCTGCCTCCATTCCCCTCCTCACATCATGTCACTGCCTCTGTCACATGCAGCCCTGTCCTCACTGACACATCACTCATCTCCTGAGATACTCTGTGCTGCTGGGGACCCTGCTCCTCCCACTATATAACACTTAGTCTGTCGCTTCCTGCTGCCTCCATTCGCCTCCTCACGTCATGTCACTGCTCCTGTCACATGCAGCCCTGTCCTCACTGACACATCACTCATCTCCTGATATACTCTGTGCTGCTGGGGACCCTGCTCATCCCACTATATAACTCTCAGTCTGTGGCTTCCTGCTGCCTCCATTCCCCTCCTCACATCATGTCACTGCCCCTGTCACATGCAGCCCTGTCCTCACTGACACATCACTCATCTCCTGATATACTCTGTGCTGCTGGAGACCCTGCTCCTCCCGCTATGTAACTCTCAGCCTGTGGCTTCCTGCTGCCTCCTTTCTCCTCCTCACATCATGTCACTGCCCCTGTCACATGCAGCCCTGTCCTCACTGACACAGCACTCATCTCCTGATATGCTCTGTGCTGCTGGGGACCCTGCTCCTCCCACTATATAACTCTCAGTCTGTGGCTTCCTGCTGCCCCCATTCCCCTCCTCACATCATGTCACTGCCCCTGTCACATGCAGCCCTGTCCTCACTGACACATCACTCGTCTCCTGATGTACTCTGTGCTGCTGGGGACCCTGCTCCTCCCACTATATAACTCTCAGTCTGTGGCTTCCTGCTTCCCCATTCCCATCCTCACATCATGTCACTGCCCCTGTCACATGCAGCCCTGTCCTCTCTGACGCATCCCTCATCTCCTGATATACTCTGTGCTGCTGGGGACCCTGCTCCTCCCGCTGTATAACTCTCAGTCTGTGGCATTCTGCTTCCTCCATTCCCCTCCTCACATCATGTCACTGCCCCTGTCACATGCAGCCCTGTCCTCACTGACACATCACTCATCTCCTGATATACTTTGTGCTGCTGGGGACCCTGCTCCTCCCACTATATAACTCTCAGTCTGTGACTACCTGCTGCACCCATTCCCCTCCTCACATTATGTCACTGCCCCTGTCACATGCAGCCCTGTCCTCACTGACACATCACTCATCTCCTGATATACTCTGTGCTGCTGGGGACCCTGCTCCTCCCACTATATAACCCTCAGTCTGTGGCTTCCTGCTGCCCCCATTCCCCTCCTCACATCATGTCACTGCCCCTGTCACATGCAGCCCTGTCCTCACTGACACATCACTCATCTCCTGATATACTCTGTGCTGCTGGGGACCCTGCTCCTCCCACTATATAACTCTCAGTCTGTGGCTTCCTGCTGCCCCCATTCCTCTCCTCACATCATGTCACTGCCCCTGTCACATGCAGCCCTGTCCTCACTGACACATCACTCATCTCCTGATATACTCAGTGCTGCTGGGGACCCTGCTCCTCCCACTATATAACTCTCAGTCTGTGGCTTCCTGCTGCCTCCATTCCCCTCCTCACATCATGTCACTGCCCCTGTCACATGCAGCCCTGTCCTCACTGACACATCACTCATCTCCTGATATACTCTGTGCTGCTGAGGACCCTGCTCCTCCCACTATATAACTCTCAGTCTGTGGCTTCCTGCTGCCTCCATTCCCCTCCTCACATCATGTCACTGCCCCTGTCACATGCAGCCCCGTCCTCACTGACACATCACTCATCTCCTGATATACTCTGTGCTGCTGGGGACCCTGCTCCTCCCACTATATAACTTTCAGTCTGTGGCTTCCTGCTGCCTCCATTCCCCTCCTCACAGCATGTCACTGCCCCTGTCACATGCAGCCCTGTCCTCACTGACACATCACTCATCTCCTGATATACTCTGTGCTGCCGGGGACCCTGCTCCTCCCGCTGTATAACTCTCAGTCTGTGGCTTCCTGCTGCCCCCATTCCCCTCCTCACATCATGTCACTGCCCCTGTCACATGCAGCCCTGTCCTCACCGACACATCACTCATCTCCTGATATACTCTGTGCTGCTGGGGACCCTGCTCCTCCCACTATATAACTCTCAGTCTGTGGCTTCCTGCTGCCTCCATTCCCCTCCTCACATCATGTCACTGCCCCTGTCACATGCAGCCCTGTCCTCACCGACACATCACTCATCTCCTGATATACTCTGTGCTGCCGGGGACCCTGCTCCTCCCGCTGTATAACTCTCAGTCTGTGGCTTCCTGCTGCCTCCCTTCACCCCTGAATTGCTCTGATTCCACCATCAGGGCAGCCTGTTGTGGCGGTTACAGTATAACACATTGATCACCACATACAGTACTGTATATACTAGATAAATGATAGGAATGACAGACACAGAGGACGTGTAACAATGTAACAATCATACGATACCTTTCTGTCTGAAATGAGCGTTGCTGCCTCTTTCTAGAAGGGAAATATTTATCACAGCGTAAACATCATTACAGTATATGGGAGCGTCATATTGGGCCATGCTTTAGTAGTTATCAGTAACTATTCTAGTGGGGATGAATGATATTAATCTATGTTAGTGATACAGACACATCGCTGTTACGTGATTGGGTTATTCGCTATGCACTAAGAACTACAGCGTGGGCTAAATATACCATAATGCATTTGTTCAAAGCCACCGCACTTTAGAAAGTTTCAGACACGCTTAAGCTTGTGTCGACCTTCTTTTAATGTCGACTTATGGAACGTTTTTAGGAATCGACCTAGTCACTGTCCACCAAGACATTGTCAAACCCCTATACCAGGAATGGCCACAAGATGGCCCTCCAGCTATTGTGAAACTACACATACCAGCATGCCTTGCCATAGCTTTAGCATGCCCTAATAGCAAATCTGTGGCAAGGCATGATGGGACTTGTAGTTTCACGACAGCTGGAGGGATATAGTTTGGCCATGCCTGCATAGAGGGAGAACAGAACCTGTGTTGAGCGAAGATCCCGCAAGGGGCTTCTTTGCACTCACCCCCCTGTCAGAGCACCAGCAGTCGGATTCCCCCTGTCAGAACACCATACCACACCCACTCCAGTGTGTTTTCATCCCCTTTAAACAGCACCAGCCTTAGCGCTTCTGCCTAAGCTGGTATTGGGAAAATTAGGGGAGAGGGAGGTGGGGCAAAGAGAATAGGGTGCCCCCATTTTTTCCATTACCAGCACTAGGGTTGATGAGTTAGGTCTAGGGATAATGTAGACAGGAATTTGCAGGTGAACTCCGATAGGAAAGAATGGAACTGTCCTAATTGGTCAGAACATGGAGGCTGCCACGATCTGACCAAGCAGAGAGGGCTGGGCCGGAGTTGGGAAAGTGGTGGGAAGCCTGGATAACGCTATCTAAAGATACCCTTATTATCACAGGGCTCCCTCCAATATTTTTTATAAACATTACATAACATTTTTTTTTTTCAGGCATATTGCATCTAACATTACAAACGTGGAAAATGCCATCTGGTTACTAAAAAGAGAATTTAAGGGCTTTTAGTATTACCTGAATGTACTAATGGGCAGTTAAAAGAGAATGTTCAGAATTCTAGCCTAATTTCCCATTAGTACATTCAGGTGTGAAAAGGGTGGTGGCGCCTTTTTGCTTTACTCCCAACCCTGAATCAGCTCTGCACTCTGCAAGATATAGTTATCAATGTACAGTACTGTACAATGTTTTTCTTTTTAGAAAACTGTGACTTTGCTGCCATCTGCTGGTCATTTTGAAGTATTGCAGTTTCACAAAAAAAAGCTAAATTTGCTGTGTATTGCCAAACTAGGGATAAATGGAAATGCGCTCTGCTGGTTGCAAGTTGAGGGCATTGGTGAACTTAAATGCACTATCATTAAGACAACAGTATAAAATAACATCATTATTTATATATGTCCATTCATTTTCTTGCAACATTTTCCCTTTCATTCTGGCACTTAGGGTGAAATGTAATAGGATGAGAGATTCAGAAAGTGAGAGATTTGGTAAGAAATCTCCAGTTTTTTTAAAGCGGCAATCATTTATACTCCACAATCAAACTGGTTTTGCAGTGTAAATGATTGCCGCTTTAAAAAAACTGGAGATTTCTTACCAAATCTCTCACTTTCTGAATCTCTCATCCTATTACATTTCACCCTTAGGGTCTGAACTAGATCCTTTCGGCCAGGTCCGAATTCGGACCCTGGGCGATGGTTGTGCTACTACACATGCGCATTGGCCGCAATGCACATGTGCGAGGCCCGGCTGTGAGCAGCTTTGACTATTTTTTCTGTTTGCGAGTCGCTTGCAGCCTGATTGGCAGGGGGTCCCGACTCCTGGGCTACACAGCAGTTGTGAGCACCCCTGAGCTCCGAAAACTCCCAGCCCAGCGAGGACAACTGAATCATGCCCTCATTGTCCATTTGTCTGTTGTTCATCACTAAATGATGCTGTAGAAAGAATAGGGGAAGAAGGGAACGTGGATCTCATCTCTGTCTAATGGGGCTGTGATAATCTACATTAAATCTGTCATTATGTCTGCAGCTCATATAAGTGTTTACAGAGAAGGCAATACGATAGGAGCAGATTGTACCCAGTATTTGTACCTATCCCCCAGCTTAATTTCTAAGCCAGGGTCTCCTCCATGACTCGTGGGCAAAATCAGGAAACAAGCTGGAAATGTTCTAAACGCCTGGGGGTCTCGTAGCCCCAACCTGGGAATGCAGCGTAGGTGGGACAAATAGAACGTTATGTTAAAGATGGGGTACTTCTTTAGTTTCACGGCTGCAGCATGGCCGCGCGTCTGGGTCCTCTTGTGGGGCTCGCCCACGCTACGGGCTCAGTGGCTCGCTACACTATCTAAAATCAACTCCATGCCAACGTGGATAGTGGGGGCAACGTGAATAGTGGGGGTATGAACTATCCACGTTGGCATGGAGTTTATTTAATTTATTTTGGAAAATTTGTTGAGCGCCGAACCCGGAAGTATCGCGCGGCCATGCTAGTAACTAAACAAGTACCAAAGATGGTTTTGAAATTTGCAAATGAAAAGCCCCCCAAAACAGTAACCTATTAATTGAGACCCTCTGATATCCCGATGGGCTGGACAAAGTACAGGACGAGTCCCCTAATTACACACACCGCTCTATCTGATCCCAAAGGTTTAGCTCATTGGCTGCTGGTTTCATTGGGGCATACTTGCCTACTTTTGAAAACTAGTTTCAGGGAGATTATAGTTGATAGCAGAATTTTACACAGCGCCCCATTGAGGGGGTGTGTCATGCTCCACACAAAGGGCATGTCTAGTTCCATATATGGAGAGAATGTGAAAAGAGATTGTGTAGAAGCGTGGGTGTGTACTGCTACATCTGAGAGGAATCTTGTAAAATGACTTATATACTGTACAAATGTAGATGAGCCCAAAGCAGTTAGTAAGAGCTACCATACTTGGTAAAGTGCTGGGAAATGGTGCTGATGATTCAATGTAAATGTATCTGTCTCTCATTCCTTTTTCCCCCCAAAATGTAACAGTGTAATGTGGGCTAGGTGACATGAGGGAGATTGCTAGACTAATGAGGGAGGGAGGGAGATTGCTGCTATGTCAGGGAGTCTCCTGCAGAATGCAGGAGGGTAGGTTACTATGATGTAACAGTGTAATGTGGTCTAGGTGACATGAGGGAGATTGCTAGGCTAATGAGGGAGAGAGGGAGATTGCTGCTATGTCAGGGAGTCCCCTGCAGAATGCAGGAGGGGAGGTAACTATGATGTAACAGTGTAATGTGGGCTAGGTGACATGAGGATGATTGCTAGTCTAATGAGGGAGATTGCTGCTATGTCAGGGAGTCTCCTGTATAATGCAGGAGGGGAGGTAACTATGATGTAACAGTGTAATGTGGGCTAGGTGACATGAGGGAGATTAGTAGACTAATGAGGGAGAGAGGGAGATTGCTGCTATGTCAGGGAGTCTCCTGCAGAATGCAGGAGGGGAGGTAACTATGATGTTACAGTGTAATGTGGGCTAGGTGACATGAGGAAGATTGCTAGACTAATGAGGGAGAGAGGGAGATTGCTGCTATGTCAGGGAGTCTCCTGCAGAATGCAGGAGGGGAGGTAACTATGATGTAACAGTGTAATGTGGGTTAGGTGACATAAGGGAGATTACTAGACTAATGAGGGAGAGAGGAAGATTGCTGCTATGTCAGGGAGTCTCCTGCAGAATGCAGGAGGGGAGGTAACTGATGTAGCAGTGTAATGTGGGCTAGGTGACATGAGGGAGATTGCTAGACTAATGAGGGAGATTGCTGCTATATCAGGGAGTCTCCTGCAGAATGCAGGAGTAGAGGTAAATATAGTGTAACCATGTAATGTGGGCTAGGTGACATGAGAGAGATTGCTAGACTAATCAGGAAGAGAGGGAGATTGCTGCTATGTCAGGGAGTCTCCTGCAGATTGCAGGAGGGGAGGTAACTATGATGTAACAGTGTAATGTGGGCTAGGTGACATAAGGGAGATTACTAGACTAATGAGGGAGAGAGGGAGATTGCTGCTATGTCAGGGAGTCTCCTGCAGAATGCAGGAGGGGAGGTAACTATGATGTAACAGTGTAATGTAGGCAAGGTGACATGAGGGAGATTGCTAGACTAATGAGGGATAGAGGGAGATTGCTGCTATGTCAGGGAGTCTCCTGCAGAATGCAGGAGGGGAGGTAACTATGATGTAACAGTGTAATGTGGGTTAGGTGACATAAGGGAGATTACTAGACTAATGAGGGAGAGAGGGAGATTGCTGCTATGTCAGGGAGTCTCCTGCAGAATGCAGGATGGGTGGTAACTATGATGTAACAGTGTAATGTGGGCTAGGTGACATGAGGGAGATTGGTAGACTAATGAGGGAGAGAGGGAGATTGCTGGTATGTCAGGGAGTCTCCTGCAGAATGCAGGAGGGGAAATAACTATGATGTAAGAGTGTAATGTGGGATAGGTGACATGAGGGAGATTGCTAGACTAATGAGGGAGAGAGGGAGATTGAAGCTATGTCAGGGAGTCTCCTGCAGAATGCAGGAGGGGAGGTAACTATGATGTAACAGTGTAATGTGGGCTAGGTGACATAAGGTAGATTGCTAGACTAATGAGGGATAGAGGGAGATTGCTGCTATGTCAGGGAGTCTCCTCTAGAATGCAGAAGCAGAGGAAACTATGATGTAACAGTGTAATGTGGGCTCGGTGACGTGAGGGAGGATGCTAGACTAATGAGGGAGCGAGGGAGATTGCTGCTATGTCAGGGAGTCTCCTGCAGAATGCAGGAGGGGTGGTAACTATGATGTAACAGTATATTGTGGGCTAGGTGACATTAGGGTGATTGCTAGACTACTGAGGGAGAGAGAGAAATTGCTGCTATGTCAGGGAGTCTCCTGCAGAATGCAGGAGGGGAGGTAACTATGATGCAAAAGTGTAATGTAGGCTAGTTGACATTAGGGAGATTGCTAGACTAATGAGGGAGAGAGGAAGATTGCTGCTATGTCAGGGAGTCTCCTGCAGAATGCAGGAGGGGAGGTAACTATGATGTAACAGTGTAATGTGGGCTATGTGACATGAGGGAGATTGCTACACTAATGAGGGAGAGAGGGAGATTGCTGCTATGTCAGGGAGTCTCCCGCAGAATGCAGGAGGGGAGGTAACTATGATGCAACAGTGTAATGTGGGCTAGGTGACATGAGGGAGATTGCTAGACTAGGGAGGGAGATTGCTGCTATGTCAGGGAGTCTCCTGCAGAATGCAGGAGGGGAGATATCTATGATGTAACAGTGTAATGTGAGCTATGTGACATGAGGGAGATTGCTAGACTAATGAGGGAGAGAGGGAGATTGCTGCTATGTCAGGGAGTTTCTTGCAGAATGCAGGAGGGGAGGTAACTATGGTGTAACATTGTAATGTGGGCTAGGTGACATGAGGGAGTTTACTAGACTAATGAGGGAGAGAGGGAGATTGCTGCTATGTCGGTAAGTCTCCTACAGAATGCAGGAGGGGAGGTAACTATGATGTAACAGTGTAATGTGGGCTAGGTGACATGAGGGAGATTGCTAGACTAATGAGGGAGAGAGGGAGATTGCTGCTATGTCAGGGAGTCTCCTGCAGAATGCAGGAGGGGAGGTAACTATTATGTAACAGTATAATGTGGGCTAGGTGACATGAGGGAGATTGCTAGACTAATGAGGGAGAGAGGGAGATTGAAGCTATGTCAGGGAGACTCCTGCAGAATGCAGGAGGGGAGGTAACTATGATGTAACAGTGTAATGTGGGCTAGATGACATAAGGTAGATTGCTAGACTAATGAGGGATAGAGGGAGATTGCTGCTATATCAGGGAGTCTCCTGTAGAATGCAGAAGCAGAGGAAACTATGCTGTAACAGTGTAATGTGGGCTCAGTGACTTGAGGGAGATTGCTAGACTAATGAGGGAGCGAGGGAGATTGCTGCTATGTCAGGGAGTCTCCTGAAGAATGCAGGAGGGGTGGTAACTATGATGTAAACGTGTAATGTGGGCTAGGTCGCATTAGGGAGATTGCTAGACTACTGAGGGAGAGAAGGAGATTGCTGCTATGTCAGTGAGTCTCCTGGAGGGGAGGTAACTATGATGTAACAGTGTAATTGGGGCTAGGTGACATAAGGTAGATTGCTAGACTAATGAGGGAGAGAGGGAGATTGCTGCTATGTCAGGGAGTCTCCTGCAGAATGCAGGAGGGGAGGTAACTATGATGTAACAGTGTAATGTGGGCTATGTGACATGAGGGAGATTGCTAGACTAATGAGGGAGAGAGAGAGATTGCTGCTATGTCAGGGAGTCTCCTGCAGAATGCAGGAGGGGAGGTAACTATGATGTAACAGTGTAATGTGGGCTAGGTCACATGAGGGAGATTGCTAGACTAATGAGGGAGAGAGGGAGATTGTTGCTATGTCAGGGATTCTCCTGCAGAATGCAGGAGGGGAGATAACTATGATGTAACAGTGTAATGTGATTTATGTGACATGAGGGAGATTGCTAGACTAATGAGGGAGAGAGGGAGATTGCTGCTATGTCAGAGAGTTTCCTGCAGAATGCAGGAGGGGAGGTAACTATGGTGTAACATTGGAATGTGGGCTAGGTGACATGAGGGAGTTTACTAGACTAATGAGGGAGAGAGGGAGATTGCTGCTATGTCAGGGAGTCTCCTGCAGAATGCAGGAGGGGAGGTAACTATTATGTAACTGTGTAATGTGGGCTAGGTGACATGAGGGAGATTGCTAGACTAATGAGGGAGATAGGGAGATTGCTGCTATGTCAGGGAGTCTCCTGCAGAATGCAGGAGGGGAGGTAACTATGATGTAACAGTGTAATGTGGGCTATGTGACATGAGGGAGATTACTAGACTAATGAGGGAGAGAGGGAGATTGCTGCTATGTCAGGGAGTCTCCTGCAGAATGCAGGAGGGGAGGTAACTATGATGTAACAGTGTAATGTGGGCTAGGTGACATGAGGGAGATTGCTAGACAAATGAGGGAAAGAGGGAGATTGCTGCTATGTCAGGGAGTCTCCTGCAGAATGCATTAGGGGAGATAACTATGATGTAACAGTGTAAAGTGGGCTAGGTGACATGAGGGAGATTGCTAGACTGATGAGGGAGAGAGGGAGATTGCTGCTATGTCAGGGAGTCTCCAGCAGAATGCAGGAGGGGAGGTAACTATGGTGTAACAGTGTAATGTGGGCTAGGTGACGTGAGGGAGATTGCTAGACTAATGAGGGAGAGAGGGAGATTGCTGCTATGTCAGGGAGTCTCCTGCAGAATGCAGGAGGTGAGGTAACTATGGTGTAACAGTGTAATGTGGGCTAGGTGACATGGGGGAGATTGCTAGACTAATGAGGGAGAGAGGGAGATTGCTGCTATGTCAGGGAGTCTCCTGCAGAATGCATTAGGGGAGATAACTATGATGTAACAGTGTAAAGTGGGCTAGGTGACATGAGGGAGATTGCTAGACTAATGAGGGAGAGAGGGAGATTGCTGCTATGTCAGGGAGTCTCCTGCAGAATGCAGGAGGGGAGGTAACTATGATGCAAAAGTGTAATGTAGGCTAGTTGACATTAGGGAGATTGCTAGACTAATGAGGGAGAGAGGAAGATTGCTGCTATGTCAGGGAGTCTCCTGCAGAATGCAGGAGGGGAGGTAACTATGATGTAACAGTGTAATGTGGGCTATGTGACATGAGGGAGATTGCTACACTAATGAGGGAGAGAGGGAGATTGCTGCTATGTCAGGGAGTCTCCCGCAGAATGCAGGAGGGGAGGTAACTATGATGCAACAGTGTAATGTGGGCTAGGTGACATGAGGGAGATTGCTAGACTAGGGAGGGAGATTGCTGCTATGTCAGGGAGTCTCCTGCAGAATGCAGGAGGGGAGATATCTATGATGTAACAGTGTAATGTGAGCTATGTGACATGAGGGAGATTGCTAGACTAATGATGGAGAGAGGGAGATTGCTGCTATGTCAGGGAGTTTCTTGCAGAATGCAGGAGGGGAGGTAACTATGGTGTAACATTGTAATGTGGGCTAGGTGACATGAGGGAGTTTACTAGACTAATGAGGGAGAGAGGGAGATTGCTGCTATGTCAGTGAGTCTCCTGGAGGGGAGGTAACTATGATGTAACAGTGTAATTGGGGCTAGGTGACATAAGGTAGATTGCTAGACTAATGAGGGAGAGAGGGAGATTGCTGCTATGTCAGGGAGTCTCCTGCAGAATGCAGGAGGGGAGGTAACTATGATGTAACAGTGTAATGTGGGCTATGTGACATGAGGGAGATTGCTAGACTAATGAGGGAGAGAGAGAGATTGCTGCTATGTCAGGGAGTCTCCTGCAGAATGCAGGAGGGGAGGTAACTATGATGTAACAGTGTAATGTGGGCTAGGTCACATGAGGGAGATTGCTAGACTAATGAGGGAGAGAGGGAGATTGTTGCTATGTCAGGGATTCTCCTGCAGAATGCAGGAGGGGAGATAACTTCTGATGTAACAGTGTAATGTGATTTATGTGACATGAGGGAGATTGCTAGACTAATGAGGGAGAGAGGGAGATTGCTGCTATGTCAGAGAGTTTCCTGCAGAATGCAGGAGGGGAGGTAACTATGGTGTAACATTGGAATGTGGGCTAGGTGACATGAGGGAGTTTACTAGACTAATGAGGGAGAGAGGGAGATTGCTGCTATGTCAGGGAGTCTCCTGCAGAATGCAGGAGGGGAGGTAACTATTATGTAACTGTGTAATGTGGGCTAGGTGACATGAGGGAGATTGCTAGACTAATGAGGGAGATAGGGAGATTGCTGCTATGTCAGGGAGTCTCCTGCAGAATGCAGGAGGGGAGGTAACTATGATGTAACAGTGTAATGTGGGCTATGTGACATGAGGGAGATTACTAGACTAATGAGGGAGAGAGGGAGATTGCTGCTATGTCAGAGAGTCTCCTGCAGAATGCAGGAGGGGAGGTAACTATGATGTAACAGTGTAATGTGGGCTAGGTGACATGAGGGAGATTGCTAGACAAATGAGGGAAAGAGGGAGATTGCTGCTATGTCAGGGAGTCTCCTGCAGAATGCATTAGGGGAGATAACTATGATGTAACAGTGTAAAGTGGGCTAGGTGACATGAGGGAGATTGCTAGACTGATGAGGGAGAGAGGGAGATTGCTGCTATGTCAGGGAGTCTCCAGCAGAATGCAGGAGGGGAGGTAACTATGGTGTAACAGTGTAATGTGGGCTAGGTGACGTGAGGGAGATTGCTAGACTAATGAGGGAGAGAGGGAGATTGCTGCTATGTCAGGGAGTCTCCTGCAGAATGCAGGAGGTGAGGTAACTATGGTGTAACAGTGTAATGTGGGCTAGGTGACATGGGGGAGATTGCTAGACTAATGAGGGAGAGAGGGAGATTGCTGCTATGTCAGGGAGTCTCCTGCAGAATGCATTAGGGGAGATAACTATGATGTAACAGTGTAAAGTGGGCTAGGTGACATGAGGGAGATTGCTAGACTAATGAGGGAGAGAGGGAGATTGCTGCTATGTCAGGGAGTCTCCTGCAGAATGCAGGAGGGGAGGTAACTATGATGCAAAAGTGTAATGTAGGCTAGTTGACATTAGGGAGATTGCTAGACTAATGAGGGAGAGAGGAAGATTGCTGCTATGTCAGGGAGTCTCCTGCAGAATGCAGGAGGGGAGGTAACTATGATGTAACAGTGTAATGTGGGCTATGTGACATGAGGGAGATTGCTACACTAATGAGGGAGAGAGGGAGATTGCTGCTATGTCAGGGAGTCTCCCGCAGAATGCAGGAGGGGAGGTAACTATGATGCAACAGTGTAATGTGGGCTAGGTGACATGAGGGAGATTGCTAGACTAGGGAGGGAGATTGCTGCTATGTCAGGGAGTCTCCTGCAGAATGCAGGAGGGGAGATATCTATGATGTAACAGTGTAATGTGAGCTATGTGACATGAGGGAGATTGCTAGACTAATGATGGAGAGAGGGAGATTGCTGCTATGTCAGGGAGTTTCTTGCAGAATGCAGGAGGGGAGGTAACTATGGTGTAACATTGTAATGTGGGCTAGGTGACATGAGGGAGTTTACTAGACTAATGAGGGAGAGAGGGAGATTGCTGCTATGTCGGTAAGTCTCCTACAGAATGCAGGAGGGGAGGTAACTATGATGTAACAGTGTAATGTGGGCTAGGTGACATGAGGGAGATTGCTAGACTAATGAGGGAGAGAGGGAGATTGCTGCTATGTCAGGGAGTCTCCTGCAGAATGCAGGAGGGGAGGTAACTATTATGTAACAGTATAATGTGGGCTAGGTGACATGAGGGAGATTGCTAGACTAATGAGGGAGAGAGGGAGATTGAAGCTATGTCAGGGAGACTCCTGCAGAATGCAGGAGGGGAGGTAACTATGATGTAACAGTGTAATGTGGGCTAGATGACATAAGGTAGATTGCTAGACTAATGAGGGATAGAGGGAGATTGCTGCTATATCAGGGAGTCTCCTGTAGAATGCAGAAGCAGAGGAAACTATGCTGTAACAGTGTAATGTGGGCTCAGTGACTTGAGGGAGATTGCTAGACTAATGAGGGAGCGAGGGAGATTGCTGCTATGTCAGGGAGTCTCCTGAAGAATGCAGGAGGGGTGGTAACTATGATGTAAACGTGTAATGTGGGCTAGGTCGCATTAGGGAGATTGCTAGACTACTGAGGGAGAGAAGGAGATTGCTGCTATGTCAGGGAGTCTCCTGGAGGGGAGGTAACTATGATGTAACAGTGTAATTGGGGCTAGGTGACATAAGGTAGATTGCTAGACTAATGAGGGAGAGAGGGAGATTGCTGCTATGTCAGGGAGTCTCCTGCAGAATGCAGGAGGGGAGGTAACTATGATGTAACAGTGTAATGTGGGCTATGTGACATGAGGGAGATTGCTAGACTAATGAGGGAGAGAGAGAGATTGCTGCTATGTCAGGGAGTCTCCTGCAGAATGCAGGAGGGGAGGTAACTATGATGTAACAGTGTAATGTGGGCTAGGTCACATGAGGGAGATTGCTAGACTAATGAGGGAGAGAGGGAGATTGTTGCTATGTCAGGGATTCTCCTGCAGAATGCAGGAGGGGAGATAACTATGATGTAACAGTGTAATGTGATTTATGTGACATGAGGGAGATTGCTAGACTAATGAGGGAGAGAGGGAGATTGCTGCTATGTCAGAGAGTTTCCTGCAGAATGCAGGAGGGGAGGTAACTATGGTGTAACATTGGAATGTGGGCTAGGTGACATGAGGGAGTTTACTAGACTAATGAGGGAGAGAGGGAGATTGCTGCTATGTCAGGGAGTCTCCTGGAGGGGAGGTAACTATGATGTAACAGTGTAATTGGGGCTAGGTGACATAAGGTAGATTGCTAGACTAATGAGGGAGAGAGGGAGATTGCTGCTATGTCAGGGAGTCTCCTGCAGAATGCAGGAGGGGAGGTAACTATGATGTAACAGTGTAATGTGGGCTATGTGACATGAGGGAGATTGCTAGACTAATGAGGGAGAGAGAGAGATTGCTGCTATGTCAGGGAGTCTCCTGCAGAATGCAGGAGGGGAGGTAACTATTATGTAACTGTGTAATGTGGGCTAGGTGACATGAGGGAGATTGCTAGACTAATGAGGGAGATAGGGAGATTGCTGCTATGTCAGGGAGTCTCCTGCAGAATGCAGGAGGGGAGGTAACTATGATGTAACAGTGTAATGTGGGCTATGTGACATGAGGGAGATTACTAGACTAATGAGGGAGAGAGGGAGATTGCTGCTATGTCAGGGAGTCTCCTGCAGAATGCAGGAGGGGAGGTAACTATGATGTAACAGTGTAATGTGGGCTAGGTGACATGAGGGAGATTGCTAGACAAATGAGGGAAAGAGGGAGATTGCTGCTATGTCAGGGAGTCTCCTGCAGAATGCATTAGGGGAGATAACTATGATGTAACAGTGTAAAGTGGGCTAGGTGACATGAGGGAGATTGCTAGACTAATGAGGGAGAAAGGGAGATTGCTGCTATGTCAGGGAGTCTCCTGCAGAATGCAGGAGGGGAGGTAACTATGGTGTAACAGTGTAATGTGGGCTAGGTGACGTGAGGGAGATTGCTAGACTAATGAGGGAGAGAGGGAGATTGCTGCTATGTCAGGGAGTCTCCTGCAGAATGCAGGAGGTGAGGTAACTATGGTGTAACAGTGTAATGTGGGCTAGGTGACATGGGGGAGATTGCTAGACTAATGAGGGAGAGAGGGAGATTGCTGCTATGTCAGGGAGTCTCCTGCAGAATGCATTAGGGGAGATAACTATGATGTAACAGTGTAATATGGGTTAGGTGACATGAGGGAGATTGCTAGACTAATGAGGGAGAGAGGGAGATTGCTGCTATGTCAGGGAGTCTCCTGCAGAATGCAGGAGGGGAGGTAACTATGATGTAACAGTGTGATGTGGGCTAGGTGACATGAGGGAGATTGCTAGACTAATGAGGGAAAGAGGGAGATTGCTGTTATGTCAGGGAGTCTCCTGCAGAATGCAGGATGGGAGGTAACTATGATGTAACACTGTAATGTGGGCTAGGTGACATGAGGGAGATTACTAGACTAATGAGGGAGAGAGGGAGATTGCCGCTATGTCAGGGAGTCTCCTGCAGAATGCAGGAGGGGAGGTAACTATGATGTAACAGTGTAATGTGGGCTAGGTGACATGAGGGAGATTACTAGACTAATGAGGGAGAGAGGGAGATTTACTGCTATGTCAGGGAGTCTCCTGCAGAATGCAGGAGGGGAGGTAACTATGGTGTAACAGTGTAATGTGGGCTAGGTGACATGAGGGAGATTGCTAGACTAATGAGGGAGATTGCTGCTATGTCAGGGAGTCTCCTGCAGAATGCAGGAGGGGAGGTAACTATGGTGTAACAGTGTAATGTGGGCTAGGTGACATGAGGGAGATTGCTAGAGTAATGAGGAAAGAGGGAGATTTCTGCTATGTCAGGAGGGGAGGTAACTATGATGTAACAGTGTAATGTGGGCTAGGTGACATGAGGGAGATTGCTAGACTAATGAGGGAGAGAGGGAGATTTCTGCTATGTCAGGAGGGGAGGTAACTATGATGTAACAGTGTAATGTGGGCTAGGTGACATGTATGGATGAATTTACAAAGATGGGACTTCTTTTGAAGATGTGATGTTTCCCATAGCAACCAATCACATTATTTTTCTTATTGATTTAGCACCTTCTAGAAGATAAAAGATAGAATCTGATTGGTTGCTATGGACAACATCCCATCTTCAATAGAAATCCCATCTTAGTATATTAACCCCGAAGAGTCAGGTTCTGAGGTGGAAGCAGCAGGGTCACTGGGGTGTTACATCTATTGTGGTAAACGGGCCCAAACAAAGAGCAGTGGTGGTATAACAGGAAGTGGGTGTGGCCTGACTGCGTGCCCTTATCTCCGTCACTGCGTGGGAATGCCCAGACCTCGCTGAGCTGCCCTCAGAGACTCTCCCTGCACACAGCCGGCTCCTCCTCATTGACAGGAGCCATACACTGCATGATAATGTCAAGCGGCACACAGCTACTGTCACTGAGGAAGAGTCGGCATTTCAGAGGTTGACACACAGTGTAATCCGCACCGCCTGCAGATTCCTCTGGGTGGAAGCAAGGCTAAAAAAAAAGTTGGGGAACGGCAAAGAGGCGACGGGGACCGACGGTGATCTCAGTCAGAAGGGGACGCTTGAGCGTTTCATGCGTGTGGGTCCCTCTCCGGCGGCTGGCGGGGGCTGGTGCTTGGAGATCCGACCGCCAGATCCCCGCTAGACGAGCCGCACTCCATCTGTACTTACAGTTTTATTTCCTCACACTTAAGTTAAGACTATCTGAATTCAATGCTTAAATTATTTTCATTATTATTATTATTATTATAGAGTGTGTTTCTACAGGAAGTTTGTGCAAACTTTGGGCCTGATTCAGTGATGGAATCTTTAGCACAAAAGCTGAATCTTTGTATGCAGCAGATATATTGGTAAGTGCTGTTATCATGTAGCCTTACAGCAGACAGTTCTTGTGAGGCAGGGGGCCGGGGCAGCTGAAAGGGGTGGGACGGGGGCGGTGCTAGACAGGTATGACTCATTTGGAGGCCAGGCCAGCATGATCGCGTCCTTGTAGCCACTCCCCTTTCTAGTATTTCAGGCACTGCGGGGGGGGGGGGGGGGGGGCTACAATGACGCACTATGTGTCATTTGTGCCATGAAGGTTGGGCACGATTCTGGGAGGCTTGCCTACCTTTCTGGGGCGGGCGGGAGGGGACCCGATTTCCGGGCAATTATATGGCCCAGAATGGGTGCTGTTATCATGCAGTTTAGGGACCTTCGATATCAGAAAAGTAACTAAGATCTCTGAATTACCTTCTATTATGTTGGTCTGTCAAATCTAATTACTAATGCCCTTTGTGTTAACACCCCAGTAGACACTCGGTACAGATCCTGCGGATGCGCACATTTCAGCACATCGGAGATGTAAGTAAGTAAATTCTTGCATCTCTAAATCCGGCCTCTGCAGTAAAATAAAGTGGTGTTAGGGTCTGAGCCCTCTCCGGTCTGAGGTCTGCATCACCCACACTACATCTGTACGCGGTTATCATTGTATATGATTATTATATCATTCTCTGAGCAGGTTGCTGCACTGTCCCGTCTTATTACTTCCCACCGGGCATTTGATACAGCGGTCAGAGTCATGATGTCAAAGGGTCAGAATTGGAATAGATTAATCCTCACCATCCTCCCGTCCCAAAAATAAATGTAAATTAACTGACGTTACTAAATGAGGGTTGTCATGACAATGACATTTATAGAGCGCGGTAATGTGGAAGTGTCAGGTGATATATCGCAGATGATATCCGCGCACAAGCCCGCAGTGGCAGTAGTGTAATTACTGGGAATCAGTATCCGCAGCAGGACACCTGTCTATTGTTCCCAACGCTAAGCAACATCTGCGTCTTATCCTTACACGCAGGTCGGCCAAATGATCTCATTTCATTTTAGTCCCTCTGTTTTTCTATCTTCATTTTAAGAACTTTAAAAAGTTTCGGCTTCGGTCTGAACTATTTCCAAGGATTTGATGACATCATATCTGTGTTCACGGCCTTATCGATGGGTCTTTATAGATGTCCGTGTATATTAAACGCTGAAATCCTGGTGCTCAGGATGTTGGTGGTCAAAAGCCCCCCTACTAGTCCCCTTACTAGCCCCCCTACTAGTGCCTAAACTAGAGATGTGCAGGTTAGGATTTATCCAGATCTGAAAACCGGATCTTTGCTATTGCTGTTACGGTCAGGCTGTCACATGTTTTGGAGTCAAAACATGTGACAGCCAATAGCCAATAAGGGGCCAAAGGCACTAAGCTTGAAAAGTGATATGATGGAGAGTGATAAACAGCCAGCGAATCAGCTCCTGTCTTACATTTTTCAAACACAGCCTGTGGCATGGCAGTTAGGAGCTGATTGGCTGGCTGTTTATCTCTCTCCATTTTATCACTTTTGAAGTTTAGTGCATCTGGCCCAAGATCCCATTTTAAGAGAAGGGTAAATCTGGGTAAAACCGGACCGGCAAATCTCTAGCCCAACCCCCGCTTGCCTAGCCTGAGTGTAACCCACCCCGGCATACAGTACTGACGTTCGGGATGCAGGCTGTCGATATCGCTGTGTCGGCATCCCAATGTTTTTACAGTTCCAGCTCCAACTATAGTATATACAGTAATGGCTGATTCTGAGGGGTAAACTTACTAAAGCATCATAGCAACTAATCAGTTTCTGTCTTTCATTTTTCTATTGCATTCTAAAAAATGGTTGCTATGGGCAATAACTTTTTTTTGTTTTTTGTTTACGAAGCTTTAGTAAAATTACCCCCTCAGAATCAACCAATAGACATGGTCAAAAATACCTTTGGCCGGCTCTCCTCCTTACCTGGCATGCGCCTCCCCCCCCCCTCCCTTATCCTGGTGTCCAGGCCATGTACCCCGTCATCATTACGCCGCTGGTAACAGACTAAATCCAGTTGGGGCGTTTCAGTATTTGTATTCCCTTTTTTTCTTGACAGGGGCACATTTTGCACCCTTAAGCTAAATTTGTTCCTAAGCCTATATTGGCCCCTACATTCCTAATTTCTTGGGGGCCTGTGAACTTGTCTCTGGGGCCCAGTAGGAAATGAATACAGCCACCCACATGAATTTGAACCGTACTCTGATAACAGTCCCACAGCTCAGTCCCACATTGGCGGATCCTGGTCACCGTTATCGCAGACACTTTTAGAAATGCCTCATTTGTAAATAAATAAATGGAAATGAATGGGGAGAGGAATGGGAACAGCTCAGGCAGGAGAGCACGGAGGGTTCCTCAGCGTTTTTGGATCTCTGCGTTATGTATTTAATAGCCTGTCCTGTGTCACCAGGGAAAGGCTGATGATTACTGTCAGGGGGAAGCTGAACGCTGCAGTATCTTCTTCTGTCCGCTCTTCTCCATGTCACTACGGTGAAGTCTTTAGTGGAGAAGAGACATATTCTAGGCCCTCTCCGTCCATTACCATAATGATAAAGGTCTGAGTGTGCTGACTCCCCGAATGACGATGCATCAATGGTATTATCGTCCATTAGGCTGCAAGTGGCATTAGCTTACATTAACGTACAGAGTGAACTATAGAGAAGGAACCTTATAACTCTGCATTAGCCCTTCCTGCTCCCCTAATCACCAGAGGCTGCAACGTGTAAGCAGATAGCAGGACGGAACGTTACGCAACATCTCTCATTACATTCGGGGCGCTGAGGATTGTTGTGTATCTGCTGCTGGTGATATGAGAGTGATCTGCAGGACGCGGTGTTTATTGCACATTTCCCACCGCAGGGAGGCGCAGAAGGGGAACAAGGGCCTGATTCGGGGATTGTTCGCTTCTACGCATGCATGAAAATCCCTATTTATTTTGTCCCCGCATGCAAAAGGCTGCAAATGAATGTTTATGCTAAACATCATAAGCGTGCTTGTGGGGAAATCAGTGTGCGAGCGGGCGTTTGGGCACGCAGTGGGTGACGTTTAGATGACCTGCAAAGCTGCGGATTTTGAAGCTTTGTGGGTCAACCAGAATGAGGGGTTAATTACACAATAGGCCTAATTCTAATCTGATTGGTCACTGGCATATCACACCGGAGACCGATGTTAGCACATGTTGTGCAGAGTCGTCAAGGTGTTCACACTGGGGGGGGTCGGCAGGGCAGGATGGTGGCAGGCGGTGGGCACTCGTTCATCCAGCGGCTGGTATTGAATGGCTCGCTAAGCATTGATTTTTCGCTGCTGAGCAAGTCAACCAGAAGCAGGCACAATATTGGCAGATGGACAAAACCGTGCTGCACTGCAGGTGGGGCAGAAGATGTAACATGTACAGAGAGAGTTAGATGTGGGGGGGGGGGGGGTTCAATCTGAAATCTAAATGGCAGTGTAATAATAATGCAGTCAGTATTTTCCCTGCACATAAATAAAAGAACTCATCCACATCTAACTCTCTCTGCACATGTTACATCTGCCCCCCTGTAGTGCAGCATGGTTTTATCCATCTGCAAAGTTTGCCTCGTTAACAGGTCTGAATCAGATTCTATCTATTATCTGCTAGAAGCCGCTAAACAAAAAAATATATAGAATCTAATTGGTTGCTACGGGCAACATCTCTTCTTCAACAGAACTTAGTACATTTACCTGTAAGAATACTGATGGAGACAATGATGTTTGATAAACTCTTACAATGAACATGGAGTCTGAGTGAAGATACACCATCCACCACGTCCTAGTGACCTCCATTAGATCATGGGCCCCTATCTGCATTGCCAGCCTACTTTATATGCGGCCATATGGACCAATCAGAGACTGTCCTCAGTAACACCAAGACGGTTCACTCCCCCTCACCCCTGAGTATCCCTACATACTTCTGAAAGATGGCGCCAGCACATTGCAAGCAAAGACGCCAGCTCCATGCAGTCTTTGCTCTCTAGCGCACATGCGCCAACTTCCTAAATATCACTTGGAAGATGGTTCCGGGTGAAAAAGAGGGACCCACTTGCCACAAGCAAGGTAAACATGTGTGTTCTCCACTGTTCCCCCTCAGCTTACAATGGCGCCACTGTGGCTTTCCTGCCCCGCAGTTATGACATTGTCGGGCCATGTTCTCTATTCATTGCTGGAACCCCACGTGGCTCTCGGCGCCATCTATAACCCAAACCAACACATGAGAAAGCCAATAGCCAAAATAATTTGTCTTAGTAAACCTGATAGTAAAGTGGAAATAAAGGGTGACATTTAATGAGATGCGAAAATTAGAGTTTTGCGATTTTTTTCGCCCAAAACGGTCGTGCCGGAACTCACACCAGATGTTTTCCCTTTCGAAAAGCATACAATTCGCATTTTTAATGAGATGCGAAGTCGGGAAAATGTGTCTAAAATTCGCCACACATGCAGACCAGGTTCTGACAGGCAAATTGGCCAGAACCCTGCACAGATCATTGAGATCTGTGCACGGTTCTGTCTTAAAAAATGTGTTTTTAGGGGGTTTTTTTTAACACAAATTCGCATATTTCCTCAAATTCATGACTAAAATTCGCACATTATCGCACTTATTTGCACTTTTTTTTTACCGGAATATGCACCTCATTAAATATGCGAATTTGCGGCAAAAAAAAATGTGATTTTAAAAAGTGAGATAATGGGCAAATTTTAAAATGTCTAAAAATCGCATCCTATTAAATGTCACCCAAAGTGTTTCTACTACTGTATTTTATAGTAAAATAATAGATAGAACTATGATATAGTTTGACACTGAGAGGGCCGGGGGAGCTGCCTGCAACCCAATAATTGAAGGTCCAGGGTACAGCACCTGTAGGTAATGGGCTCAGCTATAAATGAGCAAGCTAATATACATATGATAAAACTCATTTAAATAGAATAACCTCTGTATGGGCCTTATTCTAGTTCACTCTTTCTGACAAATTCCTTCTTAGATGGACAAAACCATGTGCACTGCAGGTGGGGTAGATGTAACTTGTGCAGAGAGAATTAGATTTGGGTTTTACTTCAAAGTGAGATCTAAATTGCAGTGTAAAAACAAAGCAGCCAGTATTTACCCTGCACAGAAACATAACTCACCCAAATCTAATTCTCTCTGCACATTTTACATCTGCCCTCCTGCAGTGCACATGGTTTTGTCCATCTAAGAAGGATTTTGTCAGAAAGAGTGAACTAGAATAAGGCCCTATGTTTGGGAACATCCGGCAGCCCCAAGACCAGACTTGTGCATTGTTCCCAGTGATCAGATATTTCAGGACCCTGGACAGTGACGTCTGAACTAAATAAAATGGTTCTAGTCTAGTCTAGAGATAACAGCTGGATTTCACTCGGTTACTGAGAAATACATCCTATATGAGTGTGTTAGTAATATAACCCTCTACTGGGACTACATCTACAGTAATGGGGAGGGTCTGCAGTAAGGACAAGCCTGGGTCATTCTCCAAATACCATTTACACCTAATAATAATAGTATACAGTTGTCTGTAGGAGGCCGATTACAGTACAGTCCTCTCCGTCTGCCCATATCTAGGGCTATATGCAATTCTTAGGCTTGAGGGCACCATTCCAGGGATGAAGCACTATTAATGACTAGTAAGCACGCTCAAAGCAAATGCTTCGAAAGCTAGATGCAGTTTTCACTTGCTGCCAACAGATGGCAGTGTGTCGGTGACACATGGACACTAGACATATATATAGATGAAATGAGCAACTCCGTTCCTCTTATGAATGTTCATTTAACATACAAGAGGGTCATTGAAGCAAGGCAACCAACTCAATGAAACTCGCCTTGGCTATACCGTCCCTAACCTTCACGTTTGTTCTGCCTTACTGTATGTTATACGACTGCGCTTTCTGTTTCCCACCATGATAAAAGACAGATCGTTCTACATGACACAAATGAGAGGCCTCAGCCTACTGGGTGAGACGGATGCCCTCCACCGGCAGAGACCTAGTGATTTATCCCTTTGATGACCTCCCTTCTATGAACAATATCGGCTTTCTCAACAGCTTGCTAATTAAACATAATAATTAATGGCATGGCGACCCACTCATGTTATTGCACTAGCTGCAGGTCAGGAGCAGAAATGCGATGTTTCCTTCTTTGTTCCTGTTGAATGAATGAAGATCACTGCGTAGAATAGAAGGATGATGTAGGAATTCCAGCATCTGGTTCCTGCTGTATATCCTGCTACCTGTCCTGCACTGTAATAACTGATAATCTGTGTAATGGGAATGCCCACACCAGCATCCCGACTGCCTTCAGCCCAATGGGGGTATGGGTAAAATCCGGACCACGGTAAGACCCCGGACCGGACATCAAAATCTGCAGTCCCGAGCTTGTAGCGTCTGGTCCAGGGGGTGTCCCGTTCTGGGGGTGTCCTGTCCGGGGGGCTTTACGTGACAGCTGTCACAGGGAGAGGAGCAGGGGGAGAATAAAGCCTCTCTGTATGGTCCGGGCATGTGGCAAAAACCGGAGCGGTCCGGACCACACAGGGAGACTATAATCTCCCCTTCCCCATGTCCCTGGTGACAGCTATCACCTGAAGCCCCCAAGACAAGACACCCCCAGGACAGGACACCCCTAGAACAGAGAGTACAAGCTCCGGACTGCAGATTTTGATGTCCGGTCCGGCGGTCCGGGGTCTTGTCCGGGTCCGTTTTTTACATAGTCCCGCCCAACGGCACTGGATTCAGGATGCTGATGACAGAATACCTACAGCCGACACACTGATTGGTAAGTATGAGGGTCAGGCCGGGGAAGGACGGTTAGGTTTAGGGTTGCGGGACAGGGAAGTTAGGCACTTAGATGGGGGTTAGATTTAGGTTGTGGGGCAGGGGGGTTAGGCAGTTAGATGGATGGGGAGTTAGGTTGCATGCCAGGGGGGTAGGTTTAGGCTGCGAGGAGGGTTTAGGCACATAGAAGGGGGGTTAGGTTTAGGATTAGGCTGTGGGGCAGGAGGGTTAGGCACATAGAAGGGGGGTTTAGGTTTAGGGATAGGCAGTGGGGCAGGGGGGTTAGGCACTTAGATGGGGGGTTAGGTTAGGTTTTGGGTTAGGCTGTGGGGTAGGGGGTTATGGTTCGGCACTAACGAGGAGGTTAGGGTTAGTTGGTGGGGCAGGAAGGTTAGACACTTAGATGGGGAGTTAGGTTTAGGCACCTAGAAGGGGGGGGGGGTTAATTTTTGGGATAGGCTGCGGTGTAGGGGGGGGTAGGGATAGGCACTAGCGGGGAGGTAAGGGTCAGGCTATAAAGGGAGAGATAGGGCTATTTCACACGCGCCGGCTCCTGCCGGGTGGCGAAACCCACACAGGGTGTTAATAATGGACACGATTGTGTCCATTCACACGGGACGGCCATGGCCCAGCCGCCCGGTTGCAGCCAGATCCCACCACTGGATGAGACGGCTGCTGGGCTGTGGCCATCCCCACCATTGAAAACTTCTGAGTGCGGCACGGCTTCTTGGCCGTGCGGGGTTTCGCCGCCTGGCAGGAGACGCTCAGGGTACTAGAAGAGTGGGTGAGCAGAACAAAGGATGACATTGGGGGCTCGTTGCCTTTCTATATATAAATCGCACCAGGATTAGCGTTCCTGTCAATCAAAGGGGTGGTCCTGATACTCTACTTTATACTGGGCCCTATTCTTTGTCGGCTCTCTAATTGGTTTGCCAAGTCCCTTTGAGGTTGCTAGCCACACCCCCTCTAGTGCCTGCCGCACCCCCTGATTGTATTACAGTACTGCATTATACCTTCCAGACGGTAATGTACTATCCTACACTGTGTGATAGACAGAGAGCGGTGATTGACTGAGGAGGCTTTGGAGAAAGACCCAGGCGTGGCCCCTACGTCACAGGGCGGACATACTGACCTGAGGCGGGGAAAGGTTTTGTAGCTATGACGCGCTCTGGAGAAGAAAAGAAATAATAAACAAAAATGGAGGCAACAAAAACAAAACACAAAGGGATCTAAATAAACACCCAGAACCCAAAGGCTGCGCCATCGACATCAGTTAGTAAGCGAGTATCGACCAACACCACATTAAGAAGTGTTATTATACATCGGGTAACGCAAACCAGAACCAGCGATTCCTTTTCTTTGTTATTTGTTCCTGATGTGCCGACACAGTGATAAACATCAGTGCAACATGTGTGACGTAATCAATTAGTTGACGGTGATGCTGTCCAGAATCAGAATGTCGACCGTGTAATATTGGCCAAATAATGATGACGCAGTAGTAATGTTAAGTAATACATTTTAAAACTGTTACAACATTATAACTTTATACATGATGGGAAAGCCGTAATGCCGACACTGTGAAAATGCTTCAAATAACACTACTACTGTGTCGACATTACACTCCTAACAGTGAATATGTAACATGTCCCTAACAAAGTCACGTTAGTTTAACCCAAATTGATAGCCCCAGATTCCGGACCTTGTCCCGGATGGTTGATATTAAATAATATTTTCTAAGCACTGAAATATAGACTATTAGTGGTAAACTTACTAACAAATAATAAACGGGGATGTTGCCCTTAGCAACCAATGAGATTATGCCTTTAATGTCTATATTGCATCCTAGAAAATGATAGACATAGGCCCTTATTCTGGTTCATTAGCAAAGGCATATTCCTTCTCAAATGGACAAAACCATGTGCACTGCAGGTGGGGCAGATGTAAGACTTACAGAGAGAGTAAGATTTGGGTGGGGTTTTAATTCAACGTGACATTTATATTGCAGTGTAAAAATAAAGTGGTCAGTATTTACCCTGCACATAAACAAAATAACACCCAAATCTAACTCTCTCTGCACATGTTACATCTGCCCCACCTGCAGTGCACATGGTTTTGTCCATTTGAGAAGGAATTTGCCTTGGCGAGTGAGCCAGAATCATAATCTGATTGGTTGACTACTCTCCAAATCCTGCAACGTCCACTTATCTGAGCAATACTACACTGCATCCGATCTCTCCATCGACACACCATCGGTTGCAACATCTACTCCACGAGCTGCCCCTGTCTGACACTGTGCCTACCTTGTAATCACCACTGAGGCTGCGCTGCCACGGAATAGAGATTGCAACCCAGTGATGCGTATTCAGGGTAGGCAGAGCCTCACCTGTCATTCTCCAGTAAACTCGAGTTTGACTATATGATTAGAATAATACAGAGAAGATAAGTATAACTTAGAAATATCATCTTTGTATTCTTATCATTTTTTATATCAGAACTCAGCACTTTTTGTTTTAGTGCTGCAATATCTGCAGCCTAACGTTGAGCATATCGCAGGGAATGAGAATGGACAGGTACTACATTGGACACGTTTGGATGTGGGTCAGAGACTGTGAGATTTCGGTGTATTGTGCATTTTACCTAATAGCAGTTCTGTATCTCCAGCCTTCAATCCGCGAACAGCAGGACCAACCCTAATGCAATCTCACTCTCAGAAATGTATATGATATTCCAGAATAAAAGTATGCTTTGAGAATCCTTAAATTGGCACCTGTTCCCAGGGGAGCATTACTGCTACATGTACAAGCTGGAGTCCTTTCATAGCACAAAATAATACAGCAAAATATATCAGACTTCCATGCAGTCATCTAATACCCATCTGATACCGCAGACAGCGTTGCGGTATGTGAGCGCTCGCCTGCGGAATTTCCGGCACTCTGTTACGCCCTCACCCTGCGCCTATAAATTATACTGACCACTCCCAGGGACCCGCGGTGGCATCCATGCACTGCAGACAGGAATCACTTGAAAAATGTCCGCCGCGGCATTTAAGTCCAGAGCGGGAGTGCCCCGCAACAGAGGCTGTGCGCAGTCCCTCCCCTTTCTTAAAATGCCCCTGGGGTAAGGCCATAGTCCCCATTGATAAAATAGGGACTGCACTCTGCAGCATTAATAAGGCTATTAGTACAGTACATATGATTGACACATACAACTTTACGCATAATTTTTTATTATTATTGATAATTATGCCCCTTAGTTATTAATCATACCCGTCTACAATCGCCGAATGTCCGGAAGACTCCCAAATTCCTATAGAGTAGGCAATAATGCGTTAGTAAATGGGCAAAACCAAGCTGCAACAGGGATGGCCATCGACCATTGAGGATTCCTAATCATCGATGGTTTATGGCCGATGTAGGTGGGTTCCCGTCATCGATGGCAAGCATAACCATAATAGTTGTTTTTTTTTTCTCCCTAAGGGTCCGGGACATGGAGTATAGCTCCTGATACTTGTGAAACCCCGCCCCCAGGTTCTGATTGGCTAACGGGCCAAATTAGTCAAATAAAATGGATGACCACCAACATGTCAGACAGCCACACCCCCATGTCTTTGGTAAAACCATCAATGGCCATCTATTGCATAGTATGACACCATCGATGGCCAGGTGCGATATTGCTATTGATGGTAATGGCAATGATGGCCATCTCTGTGCTGCACTGCAGGTGGGGCAAATGTTACATGTGCAGACAGAGTTCGATTTTGGTGGGGGGTGTTCAAGCTGACATCTTAATAGCATAAAGCTGACTAACATATGTGGGCTGCATGCAAAAGCAGCCAGTATTTACCCTGCACAGAAACAATATAAATGTACTTATTTCTCTTGCATGGCAATATGGTTTGACACAGACACAAAGGCCCTTATTCTGGTTGATCCACAAGGCTGTGAATTCTGGGCAGGCAGCTAACATCCGCTGATGTCAGTTGCCCATCCCCGCACCCGCGTCATGTCCGCTTTTCCATTGGAATGCCCAGTTTCCATGGGCGATTCCCACAAATCTGAATAACCCCCAAAATGATTTGCATTTTTGCTTTATAGAGTCTTGAGCGGTGGGCTGCAAGCATCTGGAAGGGGTTAAACGCGCCTACTTCAATCGCGCCCCAAGCCGTCACCATCCAGAGATGTGCCGGTAGATGCTTCGCTACTCTTCAGGCCTGAAGGGTTGCTCACATGAGCTGAAGGGCAGGAGAGATGCTGACTATCAGCGAGACAACAAGCGTTTGTAAAGCTGACAATCAGCAATCCGCATTCCCCCGGCGTGTTGTTAAGGACGGATTACTATCACACCTGACACATAAGCAGTTCCGGCTCTGCGCTGGGAAAGCTGATGATCCCGGGGAGCGGGGCGCAGGCTCCCCCCCTCACCTAATGACATGCTGACAGTTATTACAGGCCAGCTAGCACTTAGCACATTACAGGGAATCGCACGTTTAAACATTGCACAAGTTATGGTGACATTTAAAAGCTTTTCAAACATTTAGAGGTTTTCAGAAGCCGATGTCAGGGAGTCGGGGTGAGTGCGGCCTGGGATCTGACACAGCATTCATATTTAATGCGCCTACACGCTCAATAATAGATGATGGGTTTTTAACAAGCGGCTGGCGCTTTAAGTAGAGATGAAGATTGTTTCAATTAATAGGAACCGCCATAAACAATCGCATTCACTGAGTGTAACGGCGGGACATAATTCCCACAAAGCTAATTAACGTATCAGTCTCCTCCTGGCGGTGCCACAATATAGTGTAATATTGTATAATTATGTATAGAGAGAAGGGCATACTGTACTGTATGTGTGCCTGAGAGCCACACCCCCATGTCTGAGAGGCTGAGCCACACCCCCATGTCTGACAGGCTGAGCCACACCCCCATGTCTGAGAGCCACAACCCAATGTCAGGCAGCCACAACCCAATGTCAGGCAGCCACACCCCCATGTCTGAGAGGCTGAGCCACACCCCCATGTCAGGCAGCCACACCCCCATGTCTGACAGCCTGAGCCACACCCCCATGTCAGGCAGCCACACCCCCATGTCAGGTAGCCACACCCCCATGTCAGGCAGCCACACCCCCATGTCAGGTAGCCACAACCCCATGTCTGAGAGGCTGAGCCAAAACCCCATGTCAGGCAGCCACACCCCCATGTCAGGCAGCCACACCCCCATGTCTGTGAGGCTGAGCCACACCCCCATGTCAGGCAGCCACACCCCCATGTCTGAGAGGCTGGGCCACAACCCGATGTCAGGCATCCACACCCCCATGTCTGAGAGGCTGAGCCACACCCCCATGTCAGGCAGCCACACCCCCATGTCAGGCAGCCACAATATAGTGTAATGTTGTATAATTATGTATAAAGAGAAGGGAAGAGATACACCCCCATGTAGAGATACACCCCCATGTGCCTGAGAGATACACCCCCATGTCTGAGAGGCTGAGCCACACCTCCATGTCAGGTAGCCACACCCCCATGTCAGGCAGCCACACCCCCATGTCTGAGAGCCACAACCCAATGTCAGGCAGCCACACCCCCATGTCTGAGAGGCTGAGCCACAACCCCATGTCAGGCAGCCACACCCCCAAGTCTGAGAGCCACAACCCAATGTCAGACAGCCACACCTCCATGTCAGACAGCCTCACCCCCATGTCAGAGAGCCACACCCCCATGTCAGGCAGCCATACCCCCATGTCAGGCAGCCACAATATAGTGTAATGTTGTATAATTATGTATAGAGAGAAGGGAATACTGTTCTGCAGTGGTTCCCAAACTGTGTGCCGTGGCTCCCTGGGGTGCCATGGGACACTTGCAGGGGTGCCATGGGTTGGTGGTCCTGGACCAATTCAAATATTTATGGTCAATTATTTATGGACAAAACCAGTGCTGGTGGCTGCCAATCAAATATGTGTACACACAGAAGAAAATAGTCCCCTTTACTACATAAATTAACCTAAGGATCACATATAAACACAATCTACTTCATAGTGTCATTTCTTTTTTTGGCCTAGGGGTGCCATGAAAAACTTCTGATACTCTAGGGTGCCGTGATTTAAAAAAGTTTGGGAACCCCTGCTGTACTGTATGTGTGCCTGAGAGATACACCCCCATGTCAGAGAGCCACACCCCCATGTCAGAAAGCCACACCCTGCTTCCTGAAAGCCACACCCCACTGCCTGTGAGCCACACCCTCATGTCAAAGAGCCACACCCCCATGTCAGAGAGCCACACCTCGATGCCTGAGAGCCACACCCTCATGTCAGAGAGCCATATCCTCATGTCAGAGAGCCACACCCCCATGTCTGAAGACCCCAACCCCATGTCTTTGAGCTCCTGTATATGCTGGTCGCTCAGGAAGTAGTGTGTACAGTAGTCTACAGTATGTGCTCACTATAAAAGTACAGGCTGGCGTATGTGTGCTGATGACTTACAAAGTACTGGGTACAGAAGAATCTATATTATCTATAGATATATATAGGCTGATGTATATGTGCTGGACACTCAGGCAGTAGTATATACTCACTACAAAGGTATAGGCTGGTGTATATGTGCTGGTCACTCAGGCAGAAGTATATACTCACTATATACAGTAGATATAGGCTGGCGTATATATACTGGTCACTCAGGCAGTAGTATATACTCACTATAGAGGTATAGGCTGTGCTGGTCACTCAGACACTACTATATACTCACTATAGAGGAATAGACTGGTGTATACAGTATATGCTGGTCACTCAGGCACTAGTATATACTCACTATAGAGGTATAGGCTGGTGTATACAGTATGTGCTGGTCACTCAGGCACTAGTATATACTCACTATAGAGGAATAGACTGGTGTATACAGTATGTGCTGGTCACTCAGCAGAGGCGGAACTAGCGCTTTGTGGGCCCAGGTGCAAAAATATGCTTTGGGCCCCCCACTCAAAATGTGAACAGTGTGCACCAAATATGGACTTCAGTGTGTGTATATGGTTAGGGTTATAGGCTGTAGGGTGTGTAGTTAGGGTTATAGGCTACGGTTAGGGTGATAGGCTGCAGGGTGTGTGTGCCTGTGTGGTTAGGGTGATACGCTGCAGGGTGTGTGTGCCTGTGTGGTTAGGGTGATAGGCTGCAGGGTGTGTGTGCCTGTGTGGTTAGGGTGATAGGCTGCAGGGTGTGTGTGCCTGTGTGGTTAGGGTGATATGCTGCGGGGTGTGTGTGCCTGTGTGGTTAGGGTGATACGCTGCGGGGTGTGTGTGCCTGTGTGGTTAGGGTGATACGCTGCGGGGTGTGTGTGCCTGTGTGGTTAGGGTGATAGGCTGCGGGGTGTGTGTGCCTGTGTGGTTAGGGTGATAGGCTGCGGGGTGTGTGTGCCTGTGTGGTTAGGGTGATAGGCTGCGGGGTGTGTGTGCCTGTGTGGTTAGGGTGATAGGCTGTGGGGTGGGTGTGCCTGTGTGGTTAGGGTGATACGCTGCGGGGTGTGTGTGCCTGTGTGGTTAGGGTGATAGGCTGCAGGGTGTGTGTGCCTGTGTGGTTAGGGTGATAGGCTGCAGGGTGTGTGTGCCTGTGTGGTTAGGGTGATAGGCTGCAGGGTGTGTGTGCCTGTGTGGTTAGGGTGATACGCTGCAGGGTGTGTGTGCCTGTGTGGTTAGGGTGATAGGCTGCAGGGTGTGTGTGCCTGTGTGGTTAGGGTGATACGCTGCAGGGTGTGTGTGGTTAGGGTGATACGCTGCAGGGTGTGTGTGCTGCAGGGTGTGTGTGCCTTTGTGGTTAGGGTAATAGGCTGCAGGGTGTGTGTGCCTCTGTGGATAGGGTGATACGCTGCGGGTGTGTGTGGTTAGGGTAATAGGCTGCAGGGTGTGTATGGTTAGGCAGTGGAGGGGAGTGTATGGTTAGGTTTAGGCTGTGGGGTTAGGCTGCAGGTGTGTGGTGAATGGTTGGGCTGTGGGGCAGTGTATAGAGATGGTTTGGCTACTGGGGTGTGTATAATCCAGGTTAGGCTTCAGGGGTGGGGGGGTGTATGGTTAGTTAGGCTAAAGGGGGGGAGGGTTTGTGCACGTTAATGTCTAGGTTTTTTTTGTGCACCCTGCCATATTTTGCATTAATTTGTTTGTCCCCCTGTACCCTTTTTTGGGTAATTTATGCCCCCCCCCCCCTTATATTTTTTATTGTTTCTGTGCCTCCAGACCCTTATAATTTTAGATGTTTTCAGTAGCGCCCTCCCTCCCATTAAAGTACTTACAGTACCTCTAACACTGCTGCTTTTCCTCTAGCTCGTGCTCCTCCTCGAGTCCTCCCGTGCGTTCAGCCTAGAGCAGACAGGAATTCACTTCCTGTCTGACTCTGAGACAGAGAGAAGCAACAGGCAGCCTTGCGATTGGCTGCCTGTTGCTGTGGTTACCGTTCCGTCCGGCTGCTAGCAGTCACCGGACGGAATGGATGCAGAGGTACAGGGCGCTGCTGCTGCCTCTGCATCCTTCTCTAACTTGCACCTGACGCCCGGCCGAATACTCCCCCGTCCTGCCCGGCCGCATGCCCTCCCGTCCTGCCTGGCCGCATACCGCCGAACATTAAAAAAAAAAAAAAAAAACTTCAACATGCCGGGCAGACGGTGGCACCGGGCCCCTTTAACCGCTTGGGCCCCGGTGCACTGCACCGTCTGCACCGGCGGTAGTTCCGCCCCTGTCACTCAGGCTGTAGTATATACTCACTATAGAGGAATAGGCTGGTGTATACAGTATGTGCCAGGCACTCAGGCACTAGTATATACTCACTATAGAGGAATAGGCTGGTGTATACAGTATGTGCCGGTCACTCAGGCACTAGTATATACTCACTATAGAGGAATAGGCTGGTGTATACAGTATATGCTGGTCTCTCAGGCAGTAGTATATACTCACTATAGAGGAATAGGCTGGTGTATACAGTATATGCTGGTCTCTCAGGCAGTAGTATATACTCACTATAGAGGAATAGGCTGGTGTATACAGTATACGCTGATCACTCAGGCAGCAGTATATACTCACTATAGAGGTATAGGCTGGTGTATACAGTATGTGCTGGTCACTCAGGCACTAGTATATACTCACTATAGAGGAATAGGCTGGAGTATACAGTATATGCTGGTCACTCAGGCACTAGCATATACTCATTATAGAGGAATAGGCTGGTGTATACAGTATATGCTGGTCACTCAGGCAGTAGCATATACTCACTATAGAGGAATAGGCTGGTGTATACAGTATGTGCTGGTCACTCAGGCACTAGTATATACCTACTATAGAGGAATAGGCTGGTGTATACAGTATGTGCTGGTCACTCAGGCACTAGTATATACTCACTACAGAGGAATAGGCTGGTGTATACAGTATGTGCTGGTCACTCAGGCACTAGTATATACTCACTATAGAGGAATAGGCTGGTGTATACAGTATGTGCCGGTCACTCAGGCACTAGTATATACTCACTATAGAGGAATAGGCTGGTGTATACAGTATGTGCTGGTCACTCAGGCAGTAGTATATACTCACTATAGAGGAATAGGCTGGTGTATACAGTATGTGCCAGGCACTCAGGCACTAGTATATACTCACTATAGAGGAATAGGCTGGTGTATACAGTATGTGCCGGTCACTCAGGCACTAGTATATACTCACTATAGAGGAATAGGCTGGTGTATACAGTATATGCTGGTCTCTCAGGCAGTAGTATATACTCACTATAGAGGAATAGGCTGGTGTATACAGTATATGCTGGTCTCTCAGGCAGTAGTATATACTCACTATAGAGGAATAGGCTGGTGTATACAGTATACGCTGATCACTCAGGCAGCAGTATATACTCACTATAGAGGTATAGGCTGGTGTATACAGTATGTGCTGGTCACTCAGGCACTAGTATATACTCACTATAGAGGAATAGGCTGGAGTATACAGTATATGCTGGTCACTCAGGCACTAGCATATACTCATTATAGAGGAATAGGCTGGTGTATACAGTATATGCTGGTCACTCAGGCAGTAGCATATACTCACTATAGAGGAATAGGCTGGTGTATACAGTATGTGCTGGTCACTCAGGCACTAGTATATACCTACTATAGAGGAATAGGCTGGTGTATACAGTATGTGCTGGTCACTCAGGCACTAGTATATACTCACTACAGAGGAATAGGCTGGTGTATACAGTATGTGCTGGTCACTCAGGCACTAGTATATACTCACTATAGAGGAATAGGCTGGTGTATACAGTATGTGCCGGTCACTCAGGCACTAGTATATATTCACTATAGAGGAATAGGCTGGTGTATACAGTATGTGCCGGTCACTCAGGCACTAGTATATACTCACTATAGAGGAATAGGCTGGTGTATACAGTATGTGCCGGTCACTCAGGCAGTAGTATATACTCACTATAGAGGAATAGGCTGGTGTATACAGTATGTGCTGGTCACTCAGGCAGTAGTATATACTCACTATAGAGGAATAGGCTGGTGTATACAGTATGTGCTGGTCACTCAGGCACTAGTATATACTCACTATAGAGGAATAGGCTGGTGTATACAGTATATGCTGGTCACTCAGGCAGTAGTATATACTCACAATAGAGGAATAGGCTGGTGTATACAGTATGTGCCGGTCACTCAGGCACTAGTATATACTCACTATAGAGGAATAGGCTGGTGTATACAGTATGTGCCGGTCACTCAGGCAGTAGTATATACTCACTATAGAGGAATAGGCTGGTGTATACAGTATGTGCTGGTCACTCAGGCACTAGTATATACTCACTATAGAGGAATAGGCTGGTGTATACAGTAAATACTGGTCACTCAGGCAGTAGTATATACTCACTATAGAGGAATAGGCTGGTGTATACAGTATATGCTAGTCACTCAGGCAGTAGTATATACTCACTATAGAGGAATAGGCTGGTGTATACAGTATGTGCTGGTCACTCAGGCACTAGTATATACTCACTATAGAGGAATAGGCTGGTGTATACAGTATGTGCTGGTCACTCAGGCACTAGGATATACTCACTATAGAGGAATAGGCTGGTGTATACAGTATGTGCTGGTCACTCAGGCACTAGTACAGTATATACTCACTATAGAGGAATAGGCTGGTGTATACAGTATGCGCTGGTCACTCAGGCACTAGTATATACTCACTATAGAGGAATAGGCTGGTGTATACAGTATGTGCTGGTCACTCAGGCACTAGTATATACTCACTATAGAGGAATAGGCTGGTGTATACAGTATGTGCTGGTCACTCAGGCACTAGTATATACTCACTATAGAGGAATAGGCTGGTGTATACAGTATGTGCTGGTCACTCAGGCACTAGTATATACTCACTATAGAGGAATAGGCTGGTGTATACAGTATATGCTGGTCACTCAGGCACTAGTATATACTCACTATAGAGGAATAGGCGGGTGTATACAGTATGTGCTGGTCACTCAGGCACTAGTATATACTCACTATAGAGGAATAGGCTGGTGTATACAGTATGTGCTGGTCACTCAGGCACTAGTATATACTCACTATAGAGGAATAGGCTGGTGTATACAGTATGTGCTGGTCACTCAGGCACTAGTATATACTCACTATAGAGGAATAGGCTGGTGTATACAGTATATACTGGTCACTCAGGCACTAGTATATACTCACTATAGAGGAATAGGCTGGTGTATACAGTATGTGCTGGTCACTCAGGCACTAGTATATACTCAATATAGAGGAATAGGCTGGTGTATACAGTATATACTGGTCACTCAGGCAGTAGTATATACTCACTATAGAGGAATAGGCTGGTGTATACAGTATATGCTGGTCACTCAGGCAGTAGTATATACTCACTATAGAGGTATAGGCTGGTGTATACAGTATGTGCTGGTCACTCAGGCAGTAGTATATATGCACTATAGAGGAATAGGCTGGTGTATACAGTATGTGCCGGTTACTCAGGCACTAGTATATACTCACTATAGAGGAATAGGCTGGTGTACACAGTATATGCTGGTCACTCAGGCAGTAGTATATACGCACTATAGAGGAATAGGCTGGTGTATACAGTATGTGCCGGTTACTCAGGCACTAGTATATACTCACTATAGAGGAATAGGCTGGTGTATACAGTATGTGCTGGTCACTCAGGCAGTAGTATATACGCACTATAGAGGAATAGGCTGGTGTATACAGTATGTGCCGGTTACTCAGGCACTAGTATATACCTACTATAGATTAATAGGCTGGTGTATACAGTATGTGCTGGTCACTCAGGCACTAGTATATACTCACTATAGAGGAATAGGCTGGTGTATACAGTATGTGCTGGTCACTCAGGCACTAGTATATACTCACTATAGAGGAATAGGCTGGTGTATACAGTATGTGCCAGTCACTCAGACACTAGTATATACTCACTATAGAGGTATAGGCTGGTGTATACAGTATATGCTGGTCACTCAGGCAGTAGTATATACTCACTATAGAGGAATAGGCTGGTGTATACAGTATGTGCTGGTCACTCAGGCACTAGTATATACTTACTATAGAGGAATTGGCTGGTGTATACAGTATGTGCTGGTCACTCAGGCACTAGTATATACTTACTATAGAGGAATTGGCTGGTGTATACAGTATGTGCTGGTCACTCAGACACTAGTATATACTCACTATAGAGGTATAGGCTGGTGTATACAGTATATGCTGGTCACTCAGGCAGTAGTATATACTCACTATAGAGGTATAGGCTGGTGTATACAGTATGTGCTGGTCACTCAGGCAGTAGTATATATGCACTATAGAGGAATAGGCTGGTGTATACAGTATGTGCCGGTTACTCAGGCACTAGTATATACTCACTATAGAGGAATAGGCTGGTGTACACAGTATATGCTGGTCACTCAGGCAGTAGTATATACTCACTATAGAGGAATAGGCTGGTATATACAGTATGTGCTGGTCACTCAGGCACTAGCATATACTCACTATAGAGGAATAGGCTGGTGTATACAGTATGTGCTGGTCACTCAGGCACTAGTATATACTCACTATAGAGGAATAGGCTGGTGTATACAGTATGTGCTGGTCACTCAGGCAGTAGTATATACTCACTATAGAGGTATAGGCTGGTGTATACAGTATGTGCTGGTCACTCAGGCACTAGCATATACTCACTATAGAGGAATAGGCTGGTGTATACAGTATGTGCTGGTCACTCAGGCACTAGTATATACTCACTATAGAGGAATAGGCTGGTGTATACAGTATGTGCTGGTCACTCAGGCACTAGTATATACTCACTATAGAGGTATAGGCTCGTGTATACAGTATATGCTGGTCACTCAGGCAGTAGTATATACTCACTATAGAGGAATAGGCTGGTGTATACAGTATATGCTGGTCACTCAGGCACTAGTATATACCTACTATAGAGGAATAGGCTGGTGTATACAGTATGTGCTGGTCACTCAGGCACTAGTATATACCTACTATAGAGGAATAGGCTGGTGTATACAGTATGTGCTGGTCACTCAGGCACTAGTATATACCTACTATAGAGGAATAGGCTGGTGTATACAGTATATGCCGGTCACTCAGGCACTAGTATATACTCACTATAGAGGAATAGGCTGGTGTATACAGTATGTGCTGGTCACTCAGGCACTAGTATATACTCACTATAGAGGTATAGGCTGGTGTATACAGTATATGCCGGTCACTCAGGCACTAGTATATACTCACTATAGAGGAATAGGCTGGTGTACACAGTATATGCTGGTCACTCAGGCAGTAGTATATACTCACTATAGAGGTATAGGCTGGTGTATACAGTATATGCCGGTCACTCAGGCACTAGTATATACTCACTATAGAGGAATAGGCTGGTGTATACAGTATATGCTGGTCACTCAGGCACTAGTATATACTCACTATAGAGGAATAGGCTGGTGTATACAGTATGTGCCGGTCACTCAGGCAGTAGTATATACTCACTATAGAGGAATAGGCTGGTGTTGGTGACGCCCAGCTTGTTGGCGGCCACGCAGGTGTAGTTCCCGTAGTGTTCCTCAGTGACGTTGGCCACCACTAGAATGGATCGGTTGCCCATACTCTTTATCTCCAGGCCCTGGGCGCTGTTTATCCTGGGAACAAAGGAACAAAGGTTATTATGTGCCAGGAATTACAGATGAACAGATCATATGACATCGTCCTCTTATTCCCGTATTATCTGTGTACGGCCACAGTACCGGGATCTCCCGGCTATTACATCCGTGTGTCCCTGGATCGGAACCAGCGTATTATAGGCGTCCCCATAAAAACAGTCAAACTGTTCAAACTGAAATCAAAATTGCAGTGTAAAAAGAAAGCTGTCTAACATCTGTGGGCTGCATGCAAAAGCAGCCGGTATTTACCCTGCACAGAAACAATACACATGTAATTGACCCCTTGCATTGCCGTGTTCCAGGCACGATGCTACTGGCTTTTTTGCTTTATTGAATCACACAGTCATTAATATAAAGTTGCATATAGTCACCTTGTGTCATCCTTATACCACTCGAAATCGGGTTTGGGCTCTGCAGCGGCTCCGCAGCGGAGGTTCGCCTGCTTACCGGTAATGGCCTCGATGCTCTTGGACTCGGTAATGATAGGAGGGTCTGTGGGAGAATAGAGATATTAACATATAATGCTCAGTGCTTATGTACTAAACAACGCACCATCACAGTCACAGCCAGAGAGGAGTCTGTGCCAGTGAATGACCTGCCCTGGTGGTACCATTTAGGAGCGGCCCCCTCTCTGTATACTGGGGATAATAACCCAGATGAATCAGGTTTGTTCTGCTGGATTCTTCCGCTGCTGTTACCTCTGTTGACTTCCCACAAGCGGCGTTTCTGCGGACTGAGCGCACTTGTCATTGCGCGTTATCAATAATATACATACTTTGAGCAATCTAATGTGTCATCCGGAACATGGCCTTTGGGAAGTAATTTTAAAAACCAGAACCGTATCTAAATAATGAAAGAAGCCGTAGGACAAACAAGAGGACAGGAGCAAGAATCACAAGGATTTGCCAACGTATCACTAAATGGACAAGTGTATCCGTCAGCACACACGCCATAACCACATTACACACATGCCAGGGCTGGCTGTGCGCAGGATGCCGCTCCGTCGCAGGCTAAACTGATCTTATTGTATACAAGGCACCATGACTGATGTACCGAGTAATAACCCCAGACCCAATGCATCACATTACTGCAGTGCAGAAGAGTTTTACATTTCATGCATCAGACTTATTGGTGTTATGGGAGTTCACTGATCAAAATCAAATCAAAAATCTAATTTATTTATTTGTCACATACAAAGTCATACATAGTACAATATGTAGTGTAGTGATCACTGCACTGATTATTAATGCTTTCTACACTAGCCACCAGGACTGAGGTGTGACTTGTACACTAGCTACCAGGACTGAGGTGTGACTTGTACACTAGCTACCAGGACTGAGGTGTGACTTGTACACTAGCTACCAGGACTGAGGTGTGACTTGTACACTAGCTACCAGGACTGAGGTGTGACTTGTACACTAGCTACCAGGACTGAGGTGTGACCTACATGAGCCACCAGGACTGGGGTGTGACTCCTACACTAGCCACGGTGACTAGGGTGTGACTCCTACACTAGCCACCATTGACTGGGGTGTGACTCATACACTAGCCATGGTGACTAGGGTGTGACTTCTACATGAGCCACCAGGACTGGGGTGTGACTCCTATACTAGCCACCATTGACTGGGGTGGGGTGTGACTTCTACACTAGCCACCAGTACTGGGGTGTGATTCCTACACTAGCCACAGGGACTGGGGTGTGACTCCTACACTAATCACAGGGACTGAGATCTGACTTTTACACTAGCTACCTGGACTAGGGTGTGACTTCTACACCAGCCACAGGGTCTGAGGTGTGACTTCTACACTAGCTACCTGGACTGAGGTGTGACTTCTACACTAGCTACCTGGACTGGGGTGTGACTTCTACACCAGCCACAGGGTCTGAGGTGTGACTTCTACACTAGCCGTGAGAACTGGGTTGTGACTTCTACACCCTGAGGGTCTCATAGGTAACATCTCTCTGAGCAATTCAGCCCAGGGCTTATATCTATGAAACCATCACATCGCTTTAGTTCCCGGCACAGAAGCAGTAGTCCCAACTGAATGGGATGTGGGTTGTAAGGTCTACAGCAACTAGGTCGACAATCATTGGGTCGACACCACTAGGTCGACATGTGTCAAGGTCGACATGGGTCTAGGTCGACATGGTTCAAGGTCGAAATGGGGCTAGGTCGACAGGACATTAGGTCAACACAAGCATTAGGTCGGCCTGGGCAAGGTCGACAGTCAAAAGGTCGACATGGGGTTTTTCACTGTTTTTTTTTACATAATGGGTAACACTACACTCGGCACACTATTTTATTCTCCCACCATGCCCTAGTGGATGGTAGGGCATGAAATACCGCCTGTCGGCACATGTCGGCTCACAAAACAGTGAAAAACCCCATGTTGACCTAGCCCATGTCAACCTAATGCTTGTGTCGACCTAATGATCTGTCGACCTAGACCCATGTCGAAATTGAACCCAGGTCAACCTTGACTCATGTTGACCTAAACCCATGCTGCCTGTCGACTTAGTGGTGTCGACCCAATGCTTGTCGAGCTAGTTGGTGTAGACCTAATGACTGTATCCCACTGAATGACACCTGCCTCATAGACAAATACCATTCTCAGTCCTCCTTAGTGTTACGTAGTAATGTATAAGACCCAACCTGTTTATTTATATCCAGGTACCAGCTGCAGGCAAGAACAGATACACGGCCAGATGCTTCAAAAGTGATAACATGGACAGTGATAAACAACCAATCAGCTCCTACCTGTCATGTCACAAAATGTCAGACAGGAGCTGATTGGTTGGTTGTTTATCACTCTGCATTTTATCCCTTTTTGACGCGTAGTGCATCTGGAAGAAGGTGCTTAGAATCATTTTGGCCAAAGATATGGGCCCACCAACCGCGCCCAAGTGACCTCATCTGGGGGGGGGGGGGGGGGAGTCCCTAACGGTAAGGTTCAAATTCATGGCACAGGACCCCCCAGGACAGCACAAGAAATCAGCCCCAAGGCATCACACTAGTAGGAGTAAATGTTACAAAGTGTTACATTATCATTCCTCCCAACTTTTTTCAAATCTGGCGGGGCTAAGGGGGAGTGGGCTGGGCCTTTGGTAGAGGGGGCGGGGCCTCATGCGCAGTCACATGACATGTTTGCAGTGATCACCATACCTCCCAACTTTTGATGAAATGAAGGGGGTGGGGCGTATGCAAATGAGGGTGCGGCTTATGCTAATTAGCCGCAACCTCTTTTTCATACGAGAATGGACGCTGTGAGCATGCGCACAGCGTCTATTCTATTACATTGGGGGGTCTCCCAACTGCCACCCCCGCAGCGGGACAATGCCTGCCGCGGGGGGGACAGCGGGACAGGACCCGAAAATCGGGACTGTCCCGCTGTAATCGTGACAGTTGGGAGGTATGGATCACCACTGCTCTGCATTAATAAGAAGCAGTAGCTGTGTGCTGAGAGTGTTAGTACATAGCGGTGACACGATACTCACAGTTCACAGTGACCCGGACTTGTTTCACATCCGCTGAAGCCACCTCATTGGCCGCTTTGCACTCGTACTTCCCGGACTGTTCTCTGGTGATACCTTGAATGTCCAGAAATTCCTCTTCACCTTCAAAATCTCTGGCTGCAAGTGAAACACATGCTGACATTAGTGATGGCGGGATGTCATTGTCACACTCATGGTGCGCACTCATCATACATGACCAGGGAGTGGGACTCATATAAAGGGGTGTAGTCAATGCTTTTTGCGAGCTGTGACAGTGATCAGTGCTGCCTCGCCGGTCAGTATTCAACTGCGTATGCGACCGCTAAAACAGCGAGACTCGCAGCTAAATGCAGCGGGCTACCTGGTTTAGCCGCGAGCCTTGCTGTTTGGGGGAATCCTCTCTATCCTCTGACAGCAAGAATTTCCCCGGTGTGTTGTTGGGCGGTAATCAGAGGGGCCCGGCGCGGGGGTTAAAGGGCAAGGATTGCTTGTTTCGGTGATCCCCACCGTTTAACCCCCTCACCAGCCGCATTGAATACGGCCCAAAGCCTGTATTATATTATTTGTAAACACAATTATTGTTTTCCGGATAAGGTGGGACGCTGGTCAGGTTTTCAACATGCCTTGTAAAAATGATGGGCCTGATTCTGCGCTGTTCGATAGGTTACGTATACTCGCAGCCTAACAAACAGATAAACGCTGTCTGCCACCCCCGGCAACCACATCCGTTCACTCAAATGTTTCTCCACTTCTGTAATAAAAGTCAGTCTAGAATTCGGGTTGGGCAACAAGGTCATGTGACCTTTCATAGGTGCACCCAATATTTTTATGGCCAAGTCCATGAACCACTGGGCATACCCCCCCAGTAATCCGTGCCATTATCATCCCATCCCCCACTAAATATCAGAGTGGCCTCAACTCCCAGAACAAGGGAGACCTCCCAGAAATTCAGGAGTCTCCCAGAGAAGGTAAGTACTGTATGACTGACAGCTTTTGGCACTTGGAACATCCAACATCCATTCAATAGATTAATAGTAGGAAAAGCATTCAAATAATTTGTGATATCTAACAAGTTCTGCGCAGGATACCTGGACGCACTCATCAATATATTTCCATTATCAACATTTGAATTGGGTGGGCGACAGGCTTCAAGGCTTCAAGTGTTTTCCTCAGTAATACATAGTAATAACCACATGTGGAATCTAATACTCCGCCATGTACAATGTATCATCCACCACTGGTGCGCAAAGAGTTAGATGCACCACGATGCGTATAAAATGACAATGTGGCGCACCTCGCCGCGGGGCACCGGCTTTGCCTGATTCACCTGGAAACTTACAATAACGATTTTGTGGTCTTTTCAGAATTTGCGGAGAAAACTAAAATCTATAATTCCCATTTGTATGCTAATGCACAACACACTTGTCACGCCGCGGAGACGAGAAGGCGCTATTCCCAAAAGCACGGAGGTTTTATTTTTCCCAGAGACAGTCCCCATTAAGAGGCGATAATGAAAGGGGAGAGGGGTGCGGCGGCCAATTCTGGGAGAATAACTAACACTGAGGGTTGTGTGTACACAAGATGAGCTGCAGAATATCTCTCGCCCAGGAGAGACCATCACAGATAATCAATACGCCTCTGTTTTCTCTTCTTATTTCTGATCATTGCTGGCTGGGATTCTGCCAAGACCACAATCCCTACAACCTACAGCATGAAGCACCACTTGTAACAGTCAAACAATGCTCGTATTTAAGAGTAACCTTATCATCTCCGAGGGATGATGGCGCACTTCCTGAATTCTCATTTGTGGGGAGATTTACTAAGCCTTGGACCGCGGTAAAGTGGCGAGATAAAGAATACCTCCCAAATTTTGTTGCATGGGAAGCAAGTGTATCTGCACCCAAAAAGGGGCAGGGCATTGTACGGAGAGGCGGGCCAAGTGCTACAACCCTCATTTTCGTCAATTCAGGGGAATTTCCAGTCCTCGTCAAGCATTTCCCAACAGTCAAAATACAGACATGTTCAAAATGCTGAAATTCATTATACCAACATGGTAAAAATGCTGACACGGTCAAGATGTCGACATTTAAAGTGTCAGCATCTACTTTTTTGGGGTGTCTATGATGACATAAGTTCACCGTATAAGTGAACCTCGTCCCCTCGCACGCTTTGGGTACTATTATAATCGAACTCCTTGCCCGCTTGGAACATGAAGTAAGAGCTTGTCAGTTTCAAAGAAAAAAAATCGTAAAAAATCCATGTCGACTTTTTTGATATGTCAGCATTTTAAATGTCTGCATTTTGACTGTCAGCATAATGAATGTTGGCATTTTGAACGTGTCAGTATTTTGACTATCTGTCAATGGTTGTTGGTATGTAGACTGACGGTAAGTTATTTATATTTTCATTGGATATATATTTTTTGTTTTACAATATCAGAATGGGTTTCTATCAACAAATTTGTGCATTAAACTATTTTTTATCTATTTTTTAAAGAAATAAATATCTTATCAGCAGAATATGTGCTGCTATGCTATAGTCTCATATGTTCGCATTCTCTTTCTGAAACAACCTTGCATAATAGAGAGATTCAGTAGCCATATCTGAAATCAACAAGCCAAAAATCATAAGTGCCAGCCTTCAAATTGCAGACAATTTCCATTGACCCCTGTTGTGGTGGCATCTAAGGGGGCACAATGATTACAGCGATGTGAGTAGTCAGGGCCACCTCTGTTTGGAGTCCTGATGTATCTGTCTCCCGCAGGCCAACACTACACTGGCACATTAGCTGGCTATTGCAAAAAGTAGTTCCTAGCAGAATGTCAACACCAGAATGTTCACATGTTCAGAATGTCGACAAGTTTGTTAGTTTGCTGTGTAAAATGTCAACATCCACTAATGTTGACATGGGCAAAATGTCGACAGAACATTATTGTTAGGGTTTTGACATCTAGGTGTCAACATGTTAAATGTCGACATTTATGAATAGTGATACTTTCCCAGTTGCCATCATGCTGAGGTTTGCATTCAGTAACTGTCGGCACTTTTGACTGCTGTTATTCTGAATTCTGAGCTTTCATGGGGCCGACCCTATTTAGTTCGACATGCATTGTGTCGACAGGGTTGAAAGGTCAAAACGAGCATTTGGTCAACATATATTTTTCACTTTTTTTTGGAGTTGACATGCGGTATTTCATATCCTGCCATCCACTACGGCGTGATGTAGATAGAATCGCCAGGAGTTTCTCCAATGTGAGCTGCTGTATCTGTAGGAAGGCTCCACATATATATATATATATATATATATATATATATATATATATAATTGCATGAATGTCATGCGGTGTTCTGTAAGTACTATACAAGGCCTGGCCAACCTGTGGCTCTCCAGATGTTGTCAAACTACAAATCCCATCATGCCTTGCCACAGTTTTGCTATAAGGGAGTGTTAAAACTGTGGCAAGGCATGCTGGGATTTGTAGTTTCACATCTGGAGAGCCACAGGTTGGCCTGTCCTGTACTATACAGTGACTGATTTTTGCAGGTAAGTGGCCGATTTAACGATTATACCAAATCTGCCCTCATGACTTCCCCTCCGGTGGTCCCCGGTGGTGGTGGTTCTGTTCTCTGGCGAGCGCTGTGGCTGTCAGCTATGTACATATACTGGGCTTATGCTCCGGGGGACAAAGGACAATAGGAAAACAGCAGTGATTTCCCTCCTCTACTATTTAGTCCTCATCTGTGCAGACAAGCTGTCAGGCTAAGTGCGGCCTTGCTAAATGTTCCATTTGGTGTAAGTACTGCAGAATAACCAGGACGCAGCGACCGATGGAAACATAAGAACAATATCGGTTTCCTTGTTTAATTTGTAACCCGATAGAACTCTCTCTTCTATGTTTTACACAACCGATTGTTCTCTTCCCGCCGCGCAGCAACTTGTTTATCTGTTACCCGAGTTAATGATATTTAATTTTGAATTTCGTCTGAACTTTCCTCCCCGGGGTAATGACAGGGCCCAGGGCCGACACACAGTGTGAGCAGGCGTCGTGTGGAAGAACCTATATTCAGGAGATTAGCGGTTTGCCAAGAACGAGATACATATCTCATGCAAGGGATCTACAGCGCCAAACGCTGAACGCTGAATTCAGTCATATGATGCCAGGGAAGTTGTACTGCGCGGATAATGAGCCCTACAAATACTGAGCAATTATGTCACATTGTAACCGCAAGTTATTACATAGATAATTATGTCATATTATTTATTATTAGTTATTTATATAGCGCACACATATTCCGCAGCGCTGTACAGAGAATACCATCACCAGTAATTATATAGCGCACACATATTCCACAGCGCTGTACAGAGACTATTATTACCAGTTATTTATATAGCGCACACATATTCCGCAGCTCTGTACAGAGAATATTATGGTACTCTTTACCTAGAACGGCGCCCATCGCGACCATCGAATGCACTAAAAAACGAGTGCGATGCGATGCCCGCGATGGCCGCGATTTCCCATAGGGATCAATGTTAAAAATGAGATTGGACGCGATTTTAGTGTTCAATGCCTCAATGCCCGCGATTTTTACATAGGAAACAATGTTAAATGGGCCACAGAGCCCAAATAGTCACCGTGAAGTCTGAAATGGCCCCCACAATTGTTAACGCCACCCCACGATCAACGTCAACCCGAAGCGTGGCGAGCGCAGCGAGCCCGCGAGGTGCGGCGGTACGCGTCCTCCGACCATTTCATACCCCCACTATCCACGTCGGCGTGGAGTTGAGAATAGAATAGTGCCCGAAGCGTGGCGAGCGCAGCGAGCCCCGCAAGGGGACGCGGATACCTTCACAGTTATACGCGTCCCCTCGCAGGCTTCCCAGGTGTCCATGGCGACGCGGACACCTGTGAAGCCCGCGAAGGGACGCGTTTACCTGTGAAGTTTACCTTCACAGTTATACGCGTTTACCTTCACAGTTATACGCGTCCCCTCGCGGGCTTCCCAGGTGTCCATGGCGACGCGGACACCTGTGAAGCCCGCGAAGGGACGCGTTTACCTGTGAAGTGTGCTCGCCACACTATTCTATTCTCAACTCCACGCCGACGTGGATAGTGGGGGTATGAAAAGGTCGGAGGATGCGTACCGCCGCCCCTAGCGGGCTCGCTGCGCTCGCCACGCTTCGGGTTGACGTTGATCGTGGGGTGGCGTTAACAATTGTGGGGGCCATTTCACAGTTCAAGGGCACTATTAGGGCTCTGTGGCCCATTTAACATTGTTTCCTATGGCCAAATCGCGGGCATTGAGGCATTTAACAGTAAAATCACGTCCAATCACAGTTTTAACATTGATCCCTATGGGAAAATCGCGGGCATCGCGTCACACCCGTTTTTTATGTGCCCGCGATTTTTTACCCCCGACGCCCGCGATGCAAATCGCGGGCGCCGTTCTAGGTAAAGAGTACCAATATTATTACCAGTTATTATATAGCACAAACATATTCCGCAGCGCTGTACAGAGAATATTATTACCAGTTATTATATAGCGCACACATATTCCACAGCGCTGTACAGAGAATATTATGACCAGTTATTTATATAGCGCACACATATTCCGCAGCGCTGTACAGAGTATATTATTACCAGTTATTTATATAGCGCACACATATTCCGCAGCGCTGTACAGAGAATATTATCACCAGTTATTTATATAGCGCACACATATTCCACAGTGCTGTACAGAGAATATTATTATCAGTTATTTATATAGAGCACACATATTCCACAGCGCTGTACAGAGAATATTATTACCAGTTATTATATAGCGCACACATATTCCGCAGCGCTGTACAGAGATTATTATTACCAGTTATTTATATAGCGCACACATATTCCGCAGCGCTGTACAGAGAATATTATTACCAGTTATTATATAACGCACACATATTCCGCAGCGCTGTACAGAGATTATTATTACCAGTTATTTATATAGCGCACACATATTCCGCAGCGCTATACAGAGATTATTATTACCAGTTATTATATAGTGCACACATATTCTGCAGCGCTGTACAGAGGGTATTATTACCAGTTATTATATAGCGCACACATATTCCACAGCGCTGCACAGAGAATATTATTACCAGTTATTATATAGCGCACACATATTCTGCAGCTCTGTACAGAGACTATTATTACCAGTTATTATATAGCGCACACATATTCCACAATGCTGTATAGAGAATATTATTACCAGTTATTTATATAGCGCACACATATTACGCAGCGCTGTACAGAGAATATTATTACCAGTTATTATATAGCGCACACATAGGCCCTTATTCAGATTTGAACGCAGTACACGTTTGTTGTCAAAATGGGCAAAACCATGTGCACTTCAGGTGGGGCAGATGTAACATGTACAAAGAGAGTTAGATTTGGGTGGGGTGTGTTGAAACTGAAATCCAAATTGCAGTGTAAAAATAAAGCAGTCAGTATTTACCCTGCACAGAAACAAAATAATATACCCAAATCTAACTCTCTCTGCACATGTTACATCTGCCCCACCTGCAGTGCACATGGTTTTGCCTATTTTGAGAACAAATTCCTACTGCAATCAGATCTGAATAAGGGCCATATTCCGCAGCGCTGTACAGAGATTATTATTACCAATTATATAGCGCACGCATATTCCACAGCGCTGTACAGAGAATATTATCACTAGTAATTATATAGTGCACACATATTCCACAGCGCTGTACAGAGAATATTATCACCAGTTATTTATATAGCGCACACATATTCTGCAGTGCTGTACAGAGACTATTATTACCAGTTATTTATATAGCGCACACATATTCTGCAGCACTGTGCAGAGAATATTTTGCCATTCACATCATTCCCTGCCCCAGTGGATCTTACAATCTATATTCCTTACCCCACACACACACACAGACATTCAAGGGTTAATTTTTTTTGTTGGGAGCCAATTGCCCTACCAGTATGTTTTTGAATTGCAGGAGGAAACTGTAAGGAGGAAAATTGGACTGTAAGGAGGAAACCCAAAGGAAACCCACGCTAGCACCGGGAGAATATACAAACTCCACACAGTTAGGGTCATGGTGGGAATCGAACCCATGACCTCAGTGATGTAATAATAACCACTAAACTATCCATGCTGCCCTAAAGTAGATGTGATATGCTGAGAATCACAGCTACTTCAGGGTTGCCGACTCTGGGAGACTGTCAGCAGCCCCGCCCCCAGTCGGGCAAATACTGAGATTCGCAGGTCTTCGATGAGGGGGCGTGGCTAAATGATGCCATTTTAGCCCTGCCCCTCCAGAAAAGCCGCAATAAAGGTATATAAACAACAGGACAAGGGTGAGTGGGTGGGCCTGGTGGAATTCCGGGTTCCGGGTGGGGGACAGGATTTCCGGGACCCTCTCGGCCAACCCTGAGCTACATTAGATAACAAGTCATAGAACAAGGGAATCTGTACTGTGTTATTGTTCTTACATACAGGATAAGGACAGATGCTGAGAATTACACCCAGCATGGTAAGTAGTGGAGTTTGCCAAAAGCGAGGTTGAATGGGAATCTGGACATGTGGCTGTATTACAGGATAACATCCACTAGATGTCGACCACTTATCTGGCAAAGTCTGTATGTTAGTAGAATCACCCACAGTACACTTAGGGTAGCCTAATAACCAATGATAAAGGCCATCTGCTAAGATAGGCCCAGAAGTCATTTAAATGTGGGATATGAAATCTCCCCCACAGTTCGCAGACATGACCCAGGGTTGCACATGATCAGTAGCACTGCTGTAAATGTTCTCTACAAAATATGGAATGGTAATTAATGGTGTTTTATCCCACACGTTGATAAATAGGCCCTTGTGAGCAGATTAGATGCTATTTTAGAATGTCATGACTGAGGTTGACACCTGTATAGGCCTAGAGCAAAACAATGAGCTGATGCATTGCCATTAGCAACGCAGGCCAGGCTACTGAGATGGAAGAGACCATGTAACATCTCCATCTGTTCCCTAGTGCCGATGAAGATTCTCCAGCACACAAGGATTTCACCTTGGATCTTATCTTACTCCCAGACCATTATTAATGGTTTTCAGCAAAGCAATTAATATGCAGAATATGTAGTGCAGCTTGTTGTGAGATGGCCTGTCTGTGGGAAGTGAATGACACTGAGTGATGGGACATGGATCTACGTACAGTTGTCTGACAATGACTTTGGGATGAGTTTTATTACACTTGTCAGGTACCCCCCTCCCCCACTAATTACTGAGGCATTATGGGACCTGAACCATTCTGTTGAGGTCATTATGGAAGGATAAACATATATCAATACTGCAGACATCACTGTCTCCACAGCGGGAACACATACTTGAGAAGGTCAAGGTCATATGTGATACAGGGAATTCCTCATCAAAATGTAGGAGACGTCATGTAACAATGTGTTATGTTCTGTGGGATGTAAGAAGAAGAAGGGCAGTGCTATTGCTGATATTTATGTCAAATGTCATTCTTCCGATCACAAGTTATGTCACTAAAGGTATTTTCAGATGAAGACTCTTCTACACATTCAGCACCCAGCAGCAATGCATTGAGACTCTGGGTGAGATTTAATAGGGTGAGAGATTCAGAAAGTGAGAAATTTGGTAAGAAATCTCCAGTTATTTTAAAGTGGCAATCATTTACACTGCAAAATCAAACTGGTTTTGCAGTGTAAATGATTGCCGCTTTAAAAAAAACTGGAGATTTCTTACCAAATCTCTCACTTTTTGAATCTCTCATCCTATTAAATCTCACCCTCTTGCTTACAGACAGCACTCTGGACAGCAGCAATGCATTGAGACTCTTGCTTACAGACAGCACTCTGGACAGCAGGAATGCATTGAGACTCTTCTACACATTAAGCACCCTGGACAGCAGCAATGCTGTGAGGCTCTTCCTTGGAGTCAGCACCATGGACAGCAGCAATGCATTGATACTCTTCCTTGCAGACAGCACCCTGGACAGCGGCAGTGCAGTGAGGCTCTTCCTTGGAGTCAGCACCCTGGACAGCAGCAATGCAGTGAGACTCTTCCTTGCAGTCAGCACCCTGGACAGCGGCAGTGCATTGAGACTCTTCTACACATTTAGCACCCTGGACAACAGCAATGCTGTGAGGCTCTTCCTTGGAGTCAGCAACATGGACAGCACCAATGTCCTTGCAGACAGCACCCTGGACAGCGGCAGTCCAGTGAGACTCTTCCTTACAGACAGCACCCTGGACAGCGGCAGTCCAGTGAGACTCTTCCTTACAGACAGCACCCTGGACACCAGCAATGCAATGAGACTCTTCCTTGCAGACAGCACCCTGGACACCAGCAATGCAATGAGACTCTTCCTTGCAGACAGCATCCTGGACAGCAGCAATGCAGTGAGACTCTTCCTTGCAGACAGCACCATGGACACCAGCAATGCAATGAGACTCTTCCTTGCAGACAGCACCCTGGACAGCGGCAGTGCAGTGAGACTCTTCCTTGCAGTCAGCACCCTGGACAGCAGCAATGCAGTGAGACTCTTCCTTGCAGACAGCACCCTGGACGGCAGCAGTGCATTAAAGGCCGGATTCAGACCTAATTGCTAGTATATATACGGGGCAATACGGATGGTGTAATGGTTAGCATTACTACGAGGTCATGGGTTCAATTCCCAACATGGCTCTAACTGTGCGGAGTTTGTATATTCTTCCCGTTCTTGCGTGGGTTTCCTCCGGGTACTCCGGTTTCTTCCCACAATCCAAAAATATACTGGTAGGTTAATTGGCTCCCAACAAAAATTAACCCTAGAATGTCTGTGTGTGCGTGTACATGTGGTAGGGAATATAGATTGTAAGCTCCACTGCGGAATATGTGTGCGCTATACAATAAACTGTAAATAAATAAATATAATCGCAGCATATCAAGCAGGTTAACACTGAATGCACACAACTCCGCTATGTGAATCCCCCTGCTGTGCTGCGAGCGAATGTGTCCACTTACATGTCGCTGTGCTGCTCACATGCGCCGCAACAGGGGAAACATCATTCTATGGTTGATCTCCATTGAATTACTTTTCCTCTGTTTGCAGCCGAAAATTAGCCAAGGAGCTAGTATTTGCCCGCACGTTGATCCACGAATTAAGATCAGGAGCTGACTTCATGTGACGCCCCCCTGTCAGTCAGTCAGCGATTGCCCCGACGACTGAAAATTTCACAGAAGGCATTCGCTGCAGGGATTCACACATGCACAATTCCCCACCATTGGGGACAGGGAAAAATGTCTGAATCGGCTCCTTAGTGAATTGGACCCTAAGGTGAGTGAGTATTTAAGAAGCATACACATTGCCAGTTCTCTCAGAGGGGAGCAGCACCCCAGAGATGCCAGGTTGATAAAGGTTATCATTTGCACTTCACTTCATCCTAGTAATCATTCCTGGTGGCTGGTGAGTGCCATGCTGGCTGATGAGTACTATGCTGGCTGGTAAATACCATGCCGGCTGGTGAGTCCCATGGAGGCTGCTGTGCCATGCTGGCTTGTGAGTACCATGGAGGCTGGTGAGTACCATGGAGGCTGGTGAGTACCATTGTAGCTGGGGAGTACCATGGTGGCTGATGAGTACTGTGGTGGCTAGTGAGTACCGTGGTGGCTAGTGAGTGCCATGCTGGCTGGTGAGTGCCATGCTGGCTGGTGCATGAGTACCATGGTGGCTGGTGCATGAGTACCATGGTGGCTGGTGAGTGACATGCTGGCTGGTGAGTGCCATGGTGGCTGGTAAGTACAATGGTGGCTGGTGAGTGCCATGGTGGCTGGTGAGTGCCATGCTTGCTGGTTCATGACTACCATGCTGGCTGGTGAGTGCCATGGTGGCTGGTGAGTGCCATGGTGGCAGGAATGCATCCTTAGGCTGTTATGAGATAGACAGATGACATGCTGAAGTCACAGGGAGCTGGGTCCGTGTGTTACATACATGTGCTCAGTAGTTGTACATACGTTGCCTGTGTTTTCTTTCTGATCCACTTTTCAGGAATTAGATTACTGGGTTATGGCACAAACTCTCCTGCGGTACCGGAGATTCCAACTTCTGCAAACCAGATAACATAGAAACCACTTGTAGTAATGGGCAGCCTGTCACGGCTACAGGGCTACCAATATAATACACTGAAGGCTGGATGATTGCAAGTCTTACAATTACTATGTGATGACTGTATTATACGGTGAACAATGTTGCTGTATAGAACCCAGGAGTCCGGTGCATACATCTAGTGAGAGCCGCTTTGTATATATATATATATATATATATATATATATATATATACTGTAATACACAACTTCTGTGCTGTCTCAGAGCATCGCATATAACCCTACACTCATCGGCTTTGTGAGAATCCCACATTGCAGCGCTCGTCAGAGCTGATATCTCCATATATCAGGCGAGTGGCCTGGCCAGGCCTCCCCTGCGGATTTAACCCACTATGGGGCAGATGTAATAAGCCTTAACAAGAGATAAATGCAGGTGTGATAAGGAGAGATAAACGTCCAGCCAATCAGCTGCTAACTGCCGTGTTACAGGCTGTGTTTGAAAAAAGTCAGTAAGGAGCTGATTGGCTGGACGTTTATCTCTCCTTATCACACCTGCATTTATCTCTTGTTAAGACTTAATACATCTGCCCCAATGTAAGGAACTGTAGGAAACGTGCTCCGGTCTGGTGTAAAGTGACGGCTTTCATAAAACCGCTACTCGCCAGGGATCACCAACCATTCCTGCTGGCCAGTCTGCAATACTGGGACTTCGTTGTAGGTGTAAGCCACAGGACTGGTGCAAGGATTTCCGGTACCCTGGGCAACGAGTGATAGCAGTTATTGTGTATGATAACACCTGCTGTGTACGATTAGTGGTGCATCAGCCAATCAGCAATCAACTCCCAGCTGTCATGTGTCCAGCTCCCAACTGCCATTTCCAAACATGTGGTAGCTGAACACATGACAGCTGGGAGCTGATTGGCAACCTTTATCATATGCAACAAGTTTTATCACTCGTTGATAAATGACGCCCCCTAGTGTTGACATTTGCACTAAACCATACAAACAGCTTTTCTCTTGGAATGTACATTAGTGAGACACATAGCTCTGTGATCAGGTAGGCCCCATCCCACCTGAGTGGGGTCCCCATGGCATTGCAGCCGTGCAAAGAGGGGGAATTCCTTTCATAATCACCCACCCAACCGCCGTGTGCAAGACTTACGCAGGGCTGTGATGACCGGGGCTGAAGATGATGTTAGCAGCCCCCCTTCTGATGGCCTGTGTTTTTGTGTGGCACTCCCTGAAAATTCTGGGGTGCGGCCCACAAGCGCCTGCTGTCAATCAGCCAGCGTACGGCCTGCGATCAAAGGTTGTCAAGGACTGTGGATCAGTCTGATAATAAAAAACAGGTAATATCAGAAAATCGCAGAACGAAGTAAGAAGAAGCAAAGTGCTGTAATTGCGCACACAATAGTTGGATGAGAACGGGTAAATACCAAAAAATAAAAGTGCTTATTTTTACTGTAAGATCCTCATGCCAACTGCACTTACATCTCCTTAATCTACACCTCGGTGAATCAGTTGGGTGAAAACAAAGCGCTATTCAATACTAAAACATTACACTTCTGCTATTTTCATAAAGCGTTGGAAATCCGCAGTCCGGTCGTGTTGGCCTAATGCACAATATAAGTGGGGGAATTTTCCGGATTGTGACTAGCCCTGACAATCTGCAGGAGCATTGTGCAGGAGCGGCTCTTTCATCCGTGCTCCCACAACAATGGATCCAAGGCGCTGGAAAGGGGAGAAGCACAAAAGGTGCATTCTCTCTATTTATTCTGTGCTTAATTGTGTACGCAGCAAAGGAGCAGCTTCTAGGCGCCTACTTATCAGGATGCCGCACTTCCCGTGCCTGCGTCAATGGCTTCTTAGACTTTTTAAAGCGTAATTTGTGATGGATGTGTGGATCCGTTTATAGTGCTCGTGTGCGTTTATGGGGAGAAAATAAATATGGTGTTATTTCCTTTCTTGTTGTTCTGTACAGAAGGGAGATTAGTACATTCTGTACATTCTGCCACAACAGAAATGATGTTCTATAAACGGCAGAGGGACTGGTGAGCAATGAGCGGGTCACAATGTTATAGAGACTAGAGGGGTGTACGTGCTAGAGTGTAGGGGACACTGGGGCATAGTTGCCTACCCTCCTGCATTCTGCAGGAGACTCCCTGAAACAGCAGCAATCTCCCTCTCTCCCTCATTAGTCTAGCAATCTCCCTCATTTCACCTAGCCCACATTACACTGTTAAATATTTGGGGGAAAAAGAAATGAGTGATAGATACATTTACATTGAACCATCAGCACCATTTCCCAGCACTTTAGCAAGTACAGTATAGTAGCTCTTACTAACTGCTTTGGGGCTCATCTATATTTGTATATAAGTCATTTTAAAAGATTCCTCTCAGATGTAGCAGTACACACCCACGCTTCTAGGTGCCGCGTTCACAATCTCTTTTCACAATCTCTCCATATATGGAACTAGACATGCCTTTTAGGTGGAGCATGACACCCCCCCGCAGTGGGGAGCTGTGCCAAATTCTACCACCAACTATAATCTCCCTGAAACTAGTTTTCAAAAGTAGGCAAGTATGCACTGGGGGTATGGGGGGCTAGAGAAGTGTAGAGGGTTGTACATGCTAATCACCAGGGTGTAGGGGCTGTAAGATGCAGGAGAGGAGGGAGCAGTACCAGGGGCATGGGGGGGGGATAGAGAAGAGTAGGGGGGTGTACACGCTAATCCCCAGGGTGTAGGGGCTGTAAGATGCAGGAGAGGAGGGAGCAGTACCAGGGGCATGGGGGGGGGGGGGGGATAGAGAAGAGTAGGGGGGTGTACATGCTAATCACCAGAGTGTAGGGGCTGTAAGATGCAGGAGAGGAGGGAGCAGTACCAGGGGAATGGGGGGATAGAGAAGAGTAGGGGGTGCACATGCTAATCACCAGGGTGTAGGGGCTGTAAGATGCAGGAGAGGAGGGAGCAGTACCAGGGGTATAGGGGGGGGGGGAATAGAGAAGAGTAGGGGGGTGTACACGCTAATCACCAGGGTGTAGGGGCTGTAAGATGCAGGAGAGGAGGGAGCAGTACCAGGGGTATGGGGGGATAGAGAAGAGTAGGGGGGTGTACACGCTAATCACCAGGGTGTAGGGGCTGTAAGATGCCGGAGAGAAGGGAGCAGTACCAGGGGTATGGGGGGGATAGAGGAGAGTAAAGGGGTGTACACGCTAATCACCAGGGTGTAGGGGCTGTAGGATACAGGAGAGGAGGGAGCAGTACCAGGGGTATGGGGGGGATAGAGAAGAGAAGGGGGTTGTACACGCTAATCACCAGGGTGTAGGGGCTGTAGGATGCAGGAGAGGAGGGAGCAGTACCAGGGGTATAGGGGGGGGGGGGATAGAGAAGAGTAGGGAATTGTACACGCTAATCACCAGGGTGTAGGGGCTGTAAGGTGCAGGAGAGGAGGGAGCAGTACCAGGGGTATGGGGGGATAGAGAAGAGTGTGTGTGTGGGTGTGTGTGGGGGGGGGGGGGGTGTACACGCTAATCACCAGGGTCTAGGGGCTGTAAGATGCAGGAGAGGAGGGAGCAGTACCAGGGGTATGGGGGGATGGAGAAGAGTAGGGGGTGTGCACGCTAATCACCAGGGTGTAGGGGCTGTAGGATGCAGGAGAGGAGGGAGCAGTACCAGGGGTATGGGGGGATAGAGAAGAGTAGGGGGGTGTACATGCTAATTACCAGGGTGTAGGGGCTGTAATATGCAGGAGAGGAGGGAGCAGTACCAGGGGTATGGGGGGATGGAGAAGAGTAGGGGGGTGTGCACGCTAATTACCAGGGTGTAGGGGCTGTAATACCCAGGAGAGGAGGGAGCAGTACCAAGGGTATGGGGGGGATGGAGAAGAGTAGGGGTGTGTGCACGCTAATTACCAGGGTGTAGGGGCTGTAATACCCAGGAGAGGAGGGAGCAGTACCAGGGGTATGGGGGGATGGAGAAGAGTAGGGTGGTGTACATGCTAATTACCAGGGTGTAGGGGCTGTAATACCCAGGAGAGGAGGGAGCATATTTTGTATAGAGAAAGTGTACATTCATCTTTCTAATGTGATGCACATTGGTGGTTTGAGAAAGGGACAGATTTCCCCAGAAATATGGCAACATGTAACAAGCAACATCTGAATGACAAACTAACTTTTCCATTCTGCTTACAAATGAAACTCAGGCACTTGACAGGAGGGTTTCAGAGGATGGCAGGCGATACTGCAGGTACAAGCATCAGATAACGTGTTGGCTTGTGAAGAATAGATGTCACAGGCGGAGTGAGGGTAACATAGTACATAAGGACGGCGCACAGAGCGCAGGCACAGATGAGATGACACTCCCCAGGAGAATCCCTGAGCAGCGCAGAATTAGAGGAACAGCAGAAAACTTGTATCTCTTCCTAAAAGCATAAAAGGCCTCAGGCATTTTCCTTTAGCAGAGCAACCTTTGCTGATTTCCATGCATCTCCGCTCCCTGAGACAGTTCTGTGGAGCAATCATCACTACTGAGTACCGTGCTGGATGTAACAACCTATCTATAACACAGCACCCAGATACGGTAGCTGTATCCTTGTCTCAGGGCCCTCTGTATCTCAGGGCCCCCTGTAACTGCCCACATTGTCCTGCTGCCCCCTCACTCCAGCAATGTATCAAACACACATATATTGGCCCCTATTCTGGTTCACTCGCAAAGGTAAATTCCTTCTCCAATGAACAAAACCATGTGCACTGCAGGTGGGGCAGATGTAACTTGTGCAGAGAGAATTAGATTTGGGTGGGGTTTTACTTCAAAGTGAAATCTATATTGCAGTGTAAAAATAAAGCAGCCAGTATTTACCCTGCACAGAAACAAAATAACTCACCCAAATCTAATTCTCTCTGCACAAGTTACATCTGCCCCACCTGGAGTACAGCACGGTTTTGCCTGTCTGGACAACATATTTGCAATCATGTCTGAATTAGGCCCCATGTTGTATGTATTCTGGAATGTAATTTCTTCTTTCAGTCTCTTATGAACATAAACGTGGGCGCAGTTTAATTACTGCTGCAAAATGGCACTTTTATGCAATATAGACTACGGTACATCATGTTTATTTCCCCGCTTGCCACACAGAATTGCGAATGATTCTGCCTGGGGAGAATAAAGAACGACTAGAAAAATGTCTGTTTTTACAATTCCAGTTCCAAGAGCTTTTTCTGAGCAACCAATCAGCTTTCATTAGTCAAATGCAAGGCAGACTAATAATATACACACATTTTTGATTGGTTACCGTTGGAGATGATTTACAGCCCAGTAAATTATAGTTGCTCCATGTACATTAAGAAAACTGGGGCAAGGGTGGGTTGTTGGCGGGGGCAGAACAGCGCAAGGCTGCCATGCTTTCTGCGTGTGACATCACACAGCCGCCGTACCCCCCATAAAAAAGGTCCGGTCCGTTCCTCCTAGCATCGCATGCGTACTGGCGTTTGCGATTTTAGGGAATCGAAATATATTTGTGCTAGTTTTACTGTTAGGGTTAAGCTAAAATAAGTAAACAAAGTACTATAGTATGTCGAAATTCTGTCGTCGACCTATCAACCACATCAACATTCATGAATGTTAACATTTTACCTGCCTACCTAATTCTCAAGTCAACATTTATACTGTGAAGATTCAGAACCTGTGCAAAATTTTGGTATCGCCATACCATGCGGCAGTAAAGACGTCTACTACAACGGTTACATGAAATATACAATTAGAGTTTTAATAGGATCTGATAGCAGTCAAAAAGCTGAATCTGCAGTCATTTAAGCTGCTGTGACATCACCGGCCCCACCTCTGGGTATCAGTCTCCCAGCACAAACAGTAACTCACTCACAGGCACTGTCACTCACAGGCAACCTGCTGCAGGCCAGGGAAAGAGGCATAGAGGAAAACATGCCGCAAAATCAAACTGATGTTGCAGTGTAAATGATTGCCGCTTTAAAAAAACTGGAGATTTCTGACCCAATCTCTCACTTTCTGAATCTCTCATCCTATTAAATTCCCCCCATGATATTGAATGCACATTATTCAGCACACAGCATCACACAGCCTTTGTGCCGGCTCCCTGACTATGGGTAAACAGGGTGGAATTTCGGTCACAGGAAAGGGTTACTGTAATAAAACCACTCTATAGAAGTCCTGTAACATTGCTGCGGCGGCGGGAGAGAGAGAATATCTCAGCGGGGAGAGAAGGCTGCACTGCAGAACATCTAATCTGCCCAAGTTTCCTGCCCGCTAACCACTGACCCCAGACTCCGCTATCCGAGGCCCGAGCTTAGCAACAGTTTCCAAGAGGATTCGCCGCTCCTGCACATTTCTAGGCACCACGCGGCCTCGGGTTCACGAGGAACAAGCGGAGGTCTTACGCGTTCCGTTTATGGAGGCAGCATTGGCCCAGCATTAATGTACAAGGGCGGCCCGACTGACACTACAATACATGAGGCCCAGCGGCCAGAAAACACATCTGCTGATCTGATTCCGGGCCAATCCGGGCAGAGGGATCACGGCAGAGGCGCCCGGTCCAGGGGCCTTATTCTGATCGGTGCGGCCCGATCAGAATATGCGGCCGCAACCGTGCAGGCGAATCCCCGCCTTCCATACGGATCGCCACCTGCCGTCCGTACGCGGATATGTGGCGATCCGCATGAAATTGGACGGGGATACGCCTCCTCCGTCTTGGGAGCAGCCCCTGCATTCGATGGTCGCCGAACATCGAATGCAGGGCCGCACGCTCCACCAGGTCCCGCAACACAAGACCACACGGACACTTGTCCGTGTGAAATCATGTATGGGGGCGGGCAGCTGACATCCGGCGATGTCAGATGCCCGCCCCGTACCCACGCGTCACGGCCTCATTACCATGCATACGCCCCGCGTTTGCATGGGAACGCCCATGAAACGCGGGGCGTATGCATAGGGTAATGAGGCTAAGTAGCCCCTCACGCCCCCTGTGTGGCGTATAAAGAATCTGTGCGGCGAAATCGCCTGCACATGCGCAGAGTGACCTCTGTACATGCGCAGACGATCAACATCGGCGGTCCGTCCGCATGCGGGAATATCCGCACCGATCAGAATAAGGCCCCAGGTTCGGCGGAGTGGGTCACACCGTGCAAATGAATTGTCTGCACCGTGATTTTATGGAGCGATATATCTATAGGCAGCAGAGCGCACATCTGGCGAAGGTTAAAGCTGCACTTATCCCCCTCGCAGAGCATTCTGCCGTGTGAGACTGAGCTGTCCGAGGTTGGGGGAAGAGATATTTATCGGCTTTACTGTACCTCAAATCTATTGTCATTATTGTAGTTGCCCGGGTTTAAAGAACCTTCTGCTATCAGCCCTTGTAGCAATAGCTGTAACCCCCTCGGAGAAAGGGCCGTCACAGCAAACACAGGATTGATTCATTCATTACATAGAGAACAGGATTGTATCATGGAAAACGGGACTGTCTCATGGAAACCAGGACTGTCTCATGTATAAAAAGCACTGTCACATTGAAAACCAGACTGTCTTCTTGATTATTTTATGGAAAACAGAACTATCTCATGGAGAACAGAACTGTCTTATGGAAAATAGCTCTGGCACATGGAAAACAGGACTGTCTCGTGAAACTAGGACTGTCTTGTGAAACCATGACTGTCACGTGTAAAACTGGTGTCTTATGGAAACAGGGTCTCCATGAAATGCAGTTAAGTCTCATGTAAAACAGGACTGTCACCTGGAAAAAGGGACTGTCTCAAGGACACAGGATAGCAACATGAAAAACAGTACTGTCACCTGGCAACAAGAATGTAAACCGCTGGCAAAGAGAATAGAAACTCCATGGCAACAAGCATGTAATTCCCTGGCAACAAGCATAGAACACCTCTAGCAATAATCATGTCAACATGCATGTAACCCCCCCCTGGCAACGAGCATATAATCCCCTGGCAACAAGCATGTAATCCTGGCAATAAGCAAAGACGCCCCTGGCAATGAGCATAGAAAACCCTGGCAATGAGCATGTAACCCCCCTGGCAGAAAGCATAAAAAAAACCTGGCAACGAGCATATAATCCCCTGGCAACAAGCATGTAATCCTGGCAATAAGCAAAGACGCCCCTGGCAATGAGCATAGAAAACCCTGGCAATGAGCATGTAACCCCCCTGGCAAAGAGAATAAAACTCCATGGCAACAAGCATGTAACCCCTGTCAATGATCTCAAAAATACCCTGGCATATGACCTCCTGGCCACAAGCATAAACACCCTTGGCAACATGCATGTAACCCCCTGGCAGCAAGCATAAAAAACCCTGGCAACATGCATGTAACCCTCCTGGCAGCATGCATAAAAAAAACCTGGCAATGAGCATGTAACCCCTGGCAACGGGCATGTAACCCCCCCGGCAGAAAGCATAAAAAAATGCTGGCAACGAGCATATAATCCCCTGGCAACAAGCATGTAATCCTGGAAACAAGCAAAGTAGCCCCTGGCAATGAGCATGTAACGCCCCTGGCAAAGAAAATAAAACTCCATGGCAACAAGCATTAAAACCCCTGGCAACGTGCATGTAACCCCCTGACCCTGGCAAAAAAAAACCTGGCAATGAGCATGTAACCCCTGGCAACGAGCAAGAAAGCCTTGGCAACTGGCAAAAGCAATTATAAATAATGTATGGGGTGGGGCTCAAAAATTCTAGTTACGCCACAGCGGGAATCACTGGTATAAACCCCATATAGCTTACATTATTCCCAGTAACCATTACAGCTTGTGGCCCAATATGAGCAACCGGCCTTTGATCTATAGAGCGTCACCTGCCGGCTTCTAACCCCTCATCTCCAGTCTCTTAAACTGTCCTCTCCCCCTACAGAGTGACCAGTGGTACCCCTGTTCCCGGGCAGTAACAGTAACCCTCTGTGTGTGTGTGTGTGTGTGTGTGGGGGGGGGAATCATGGATAAATCTGTTGGGTTTCTTGCCGCGCTCATTAGCTGCAGAAAACAAAGAGTGAGCGTGAGAGAGGCGTTGTGCGCACATTGCGGCCTGTCTGTTCTGGCCCAGTGTGTGTCCGCCATGCAGCATCTGAACTCATGAATAAAGCATGGGCCTGCTCCCGGCAGGGGCCGAGCGGTACACTCACAGGCTCGGAATGCTGGCAGAACCGGCCAGCTAGTGTTGTTTATTTAATGTTTAATGAGCAATATGTTACTTATCCCTGTAATAGGGCCCTGTTAGCCTAACCTTCCCCCCGCCTGAGGCCTCTCCTGCTCCAGGCCTGGAACGCATCCAGCAAAGTGCGCGAGCAGATACGGCCAAGGAAGGGTCCAATTAAAAGGCGCTCTCGAGGTGATTGCAAGACCCTTGGGTCGCTGTGTGAGAGCGGTAATCCTGGATTAAAGGGGGGGGGGTGGTTCCTGCTAATGGGTTCCTGACTGTCACATCAGGTCCAGGCAGCGATCTACAGATATCCTGTGACTCTTCTCAGGGTCCGGCATGGGTTTTGTTTTTTAACATACTTTACCGAGGGGGAGATGTATCAAGGCTCCTATGGTGGTGTTGCCCATAGCAACCAATCAGCTTCTGGACATCATTGTATACCATGTACTAGATCAGTGATGGCTAACCTTGACACTCCAGCTGTTGTTGAACTACACATCCCAGCATGCCCTGCTACAGTTTTGCTGTTTGGCCATGCTAAAAATGATGTAGGCCATGCTGGGATGTGTAGTTCAACAACAGCTGGAGTGTCAAGGTTAGCCATCACTGTACTAGATAAATGGTAGGAAGTATCTGATTGGTTGCTAGGAACAACAAGGCCAATGTAGAAGGTACGATACATCGTCCCCGGAGTATGGTAGCGATGGTGATGGTATAGGATGCAGGCACCAGGAACACCAATCCGGGTCCGCCATCACGGCAACAGCAAAACATGACATGTACGCTGTGCTGTTACCTATGGCAACCGTGGGAGTAGAAGAAATATACAGATGTTACAGAGCTTCGCCATGGCCACAGATCCGCCAAGTCACGTATACACTCCTGTAGTCTGAGGGCATATCTTACTCATACCTGCCTACAGCAAAACATGACATGTACGCTGTGCTGTTACCTATGGCAACCGTGGGAGTAGAAGAAATATACAGATGTAGGAATTACCCCAATGCAATGTTACAGAGCTTCACCATGGCCACAGAGCTGCCAAGCCACGTATACAATCCTGTATTCTGAGGGCTTATCTTACTCATACCTGCCTACCCTCCCAGAATGTCCCAGAGGATCCCAAAAACTGGGTCCTCCTCATGGCCCCACAGGATGGTGGGCAATTCTCCTGCATCTTGTGCTGAGTGATCTGAGTAATTCAGTGTCGCTCAGCACAAAGCTCCCACCGCTACGTGTGTAGGGCTGACGTGTCCTCATCTGACCACGGGGGATTAGTCTTGTTCACTAGCAAAGGCAAATTCACTCTCTCTCTAATGGACAAAAGCATGTGCACTGCAGGAGGGGCAGATGTAACGTGCAGAGAGAGTTGGATTTGGGTGGGGCTTCAAACTGATATTTAAATATTGCAGTGTAAAAATAAAGCAGCCAGTATTTACCCTGCACAGAAACAAAATAACTCACACAAATCTAACTTTCTGCACATGTTACATCAGACCCCCCCCCCCCCCCCCGCAGTGCACATGGTTTTGTCCATTAGAAAGTGAATTTGCCTTTGCAAGTGAACCAGAATAATCCCCCATGAACATGACAGCAGGTTTCACAATGGGGTAAATTATACAACAACTTTTTTTAGACGTGAAAGATCCTTCCTGGGCTTCCAAACAGCTGCCCGGTGCCCATAAACACATCGGCATCGTCGCAGTCTGTCTGCACGAATACAGCCACGTCTGGGGCTCAGGTGAATTTTACAGCCCCAGTCCGCATACTAAGTCTCTGAGAGGCTGGGGATTGGTCAGCTACAACACCTGGCTGGCTGCGCTGTTGTTTACCAGCATGATCCAGCTGTTACAGCTACTGTGCGGAGAGGCGGCCATGCTGCGCAGACCATACTGCGCATAACCGTACTGTTATCATGTATGTTTTATCACAGGCTGACCGCCGGCGAATAACAACCATTCCACACACGTCTCCCACAGAGATCCCTCTCCGAAATTCTTTTTTTTATTTTACTCCACACAACTCGTGTTTCTTTTTTCTTCCTCTTCAAAAAACTTTTGTAGTTTTTGAAGTCAAAAAGACACTTTCTGTTCTTATCACTGGAGCTGTAGATAACAGGAATTTCTGACTATTACCCCACAGATCAGGCCTTCTTCCCATTGCCGTCCCCGAGATGTAGGGTCTAACGCTCATTTCTTTGGCTTTTAGTTCTTACACTGTTTATGTAGATGGCTATTTACTTTTACAAAGCTGCATTTGGCTGCAAAATGTCACATGCTTTACTGACCGACTTGTCAAAGCATGCGGCAAAAAGAAGTGCTTTGTTTGTCCCACCGCTAATGCTAGGATATAGGGGTACACCGGGTGTAACCCAGGCGTATACACTACTGCATACCTCCCAACTGTCACGATTACAGCGGGACAGTCCCGATTTTCGGGTCCTGTCCCGCTGTCCCACCCGCGGCAGGCATTGTCCCGCTGCGGGGGGTGGCAGTTGGGAGACCCCCCAATCTAATAGAATAGACGCTGTGCGCACTCATTTGCATACGCCCCGCCCCCTTTTCGGGCGCTCGCGAGTGTCCCTATTTCCCCAACACAGAAGTTGGGAGGTATGCTACTGCTCTCTCCTGGTGTAACCCAGGCACATATACTACTGCTCTCTCCCGGTGTAACCCAGGCCCATATACTACTGCTCTCTCGTGGTGTAACCCAGGAACATATACTACTGCTCTCTCCTGCTGTAACCCAGGCACATATACTACTGTTCTCTCCTGGTGTAACCCAGGCACATATACTACTGCTCTCTCCCAGTATAACACAGGCACATATAACTACTGTTCTCTCCCTGTGTAACCCAGGCACATATACTACTGCTCTCTCCTGCTGTAACCCAGGCACATAAACTACCGCTCTCTCCTGCTGTAACCCAGGCACATATACTACTGCTCTCTCCTGCTGTAACCCAGGCACATATACTACTGCTCTCTCCTGCTGTAACCCAGGCACATATACTACTGCTCTCTCCTGCTGTAACCCAGGCACATATACTACTGCTCTCTCCTGTGTAACCCAGGCACATATACTACCGCTCTCTCCTGCTGTAACCCAGGCACATATACTACTGCTCTCTCCTGCTGTAACCCAGGCACATATACTACTGCTCTCTCCTGCTGTAACCCAGGCACATATACTACTGCTCTCTCCTGCTGTAACCCAGGCACATATACTACTGCTCTCTCCCGGTGTAACCCAGGCACATATACTACTGCTCTCTCCTGCTGTAACCCAGGCACATATACTGCTGCTCTCTCCTGCTGTAACCCAGGCACGTATACTACTGCTCTCTCCCGCTGTAACCCAGGCACATATACTACTGCTCTCTCCCGCTGTAACCCAGGCACATATACTACTGCTCTCTCCGCTGTAACCCAAGCACATATACTACTGCTCTCTCCCGTTGTAACCCAGGCACATATACTACTGCTCTCTCCTGCTGTAACCCAGGCACATATACTACTGCTCTCTCCCATTGTAACCCAGGCACATATACTACTGCTCTCTCCTGCTGTAACCCAGGCACATATACTACTGCTCTCTCCCACTGTAATCCAGGCACATATACTACTGCTCTTTCCTGGTGTAACCTAGGCACATATACTACTGCTCTCTCCTACTGTAATCCAGGCACATATACTTCTGTTCTCTCCCGCTGTAACCCAGGCGCATATACCACTGCTCTCTCCTGGTGTAACCTAGGCACATATACTACCGCTCTCTCCCGGTGTAACCCAGGCACATATACTACCGCTCTCTCCCGATGTAACTCAGGCACATATACTACTGCTCTCTCAGGTGTAACCCAGGCACATATACTATTGCTCTCTCAGGTGTAACCCAGGCACATATACTATTGCTCTCTCCCGCTGTAACCCAGGTACATATACTACTGCTCTCTCCCGCTGTAACCCAGGTACATATACTACTGCTCTCTCCTGCTGTAACCCAGGCACATATACTACTGCTCTCTCCTGCTGTAACCCAGGCACATATACTACCGCTCTCTCCAGGTGTAACCCAGGCACATATACTACTGCTCTCTCCTGGTGTAACCGAGGCACATATACTACTGCTCTCTTCTGCTGTAACCCAGGCACATATACTACTGCTCTCTCCTGCTGTAACCCAGGCACATATACTACTGCTCTCTCCTGCTGTAACCCAGGCACATATACTACTGCTCTCTCCCTGTGTAACCCAGGCACATATACTACTGCTCTCTCCTGCTGTAACCCAGGCACATATACTACTCTCTCCTGCTGTAACCCAGGCACATATACTACTGCTCTCTCCTGCTGTAACCCAGGCACATATACTACTGCTCTCTCCCGGTGTAACCCAGGCACATATACTACTGCTCTCTCCTGCTGTAACCCAGGCACATATACTGCTGCTCTCTCCTGCTGTAACCCAGGCACGTATACTACTGCTCTCTCCCGCTGTAACCCAGGCACATATACTACTGCTCTCTCCCGCTGTAACCCAGGCACATATACTACTGCTCTCTCCCGCTGTAACCCAGGCACATATACTACTGCTCTCTCCCGTTGTAACCCAGGCACATATACTACTGCTCTCTCCTGCTGTAACCCAGGCACATATACTACTGCTCTCTCCCATTGTAACCCAGGCACATATACTACTGCTCTCTCCCATTGTAACCCAGGCACATATAATACTGCTCTCTCCCACTGTAATCCAGGCACATATACTACTGCTCTTTCCTGGTGTAACCTAGGCACATATACTACTGCTCTCTCCTACTCTAATCCAGGCACATATACTTCTGTTCTCTCCCGCTGTAACCCAGGCGCATATACCACTGCTCTCTCCTGGTGTAACCTAGGCACATATACTACCGCTCTCTCCCGGTGTAACCCAGGCACATATACTACCGCTCTCTCCCGATGTAACTCAGGCACATATACTACTGCTCTCTCAGGTGTAACCCAGGCACATATACTATTGCTCTCTCCCGCTGTAACCCAGGTACATATACTACTGCTCTCTCCCGCTGTAACCCAGGTACATATACTACTGCTCTCTCCTGCTGTAACCCAGGCACATATACTACTGCTCTCTCCTGCTGTAACCCAGGCACATATACTACCGCTCTCTCCAGGTGTAACCCAGGCACATATACTACTGCTCTCTCCTGGTGTAACCGAGGCACATATACTACTGCTCTCTTCTGCTGTAACCCAGGCACATATACTACTGCTCTCTTCCGGTGTAACCCATGCACATATACCACTGCTCTCTCCCGGTGTAACCCAGGCACATATACTACCACTCTCTCCTACTGTAACCCAGGCACATATACTACTGCTCTCTCCCGCTGTAACCCAGGCACATATACCACTGCTCTCTCCTGGTGTAACCCATGCACATACTGTATACTACTGCTCTCTCCTGCTGTAACCCAGGTACATATACTACCGCTCTCTCCCGGTGTAACCCAGGCACATATACTAACGTTCTCTCCCGATGTAACTCAGGCACATATACTACTGCTCTCTCCATTGTAACCCAGACACATATACTACTGCTCTCTTCTGCTGTAACACAGGCACATATACTACTGCTCTCTACCGCTGTAACCCAGGCACATATACCACTGCTCTCTCCTGGTGTAACCCAGGCACATACTGTATACTACTGCTCTCTCCTGCTGTAACACAGGCACATATACTACCGCTCTCTCCCTATGTAACTCAGGCACATATACTACTGCTCTCTCCTGCTGTAACCCAGGCACATATACTACTGCTCTCTCCCGCTGTAACCCAGGCACATATACTACTGCTCTCTCCTGCTGTAACCCAGGCACATATACTACCGCTCTCTCCCGATGTAACTCAGGCACATATACTACTGCTCTCTCCGTTGTAACCCAGACACATATACTACTGCTCTCTCCTGCTGTAACCCAGGCACATATACTACTGCTCTCTCCTGCTGTAACCCAGGCACATATACTACTGCTCTCTCCTGCTGTAACTCAGGCACATACAATAACGCTCTCTCCCGATGTAACCCAGGCACATATACTACTGCTCTCTCCTGCTGTAACCCAGGCACATATACTACTGCTCTCTCCTGCTGTAACCCAGGCACATATACTAACGCTCTCTCCCGGTGTAACCCAGGTACATATACTACTGCTCTCTCCCTGTGTAACCCAGGCACATATACTACTGCTCTCTCCTGCTGTAACCCAGGCACACATACTACCACTCTCTCCTGCTGTAACCCAGGCACATATACTACCACTCTCTCCTACTGTAACCCAGGCACATATACTACTGCTCTCTCCCGCTGTAACCTAGGCACATATACCACTGCTCTCTCCTGGTGTAACCCAGGCACATACTGTATACTACTGCTCTCTCCTGCTGTAACCCAGGTACATATACTACCGCTCTCTCCCGCTGTAACCCAGGCACATATACTACCGCTCTCTCCCGATGTAACACAGGCACATATACTAATGCTCTTTCCCGCTGTAACCCAGGCACATATACTACTGCTCTCTCCTGCTGTAACCCAGGCACATATACTACTGCTCTCTCCTGCTGTAACTCAGGCACATATACTAACGCTCTCTCCCGGTGTAACCCAGGTACATATACTACTGCTCTCTCCCTGTGTAACCCAGGCACATATACTACTGCTCTCTCCTGCTGTAACCCAGGTACATATACTACTGCTCTGTCCTGGTGTAACCCAGGCACATATACTACCACTCTCTCCTGCTGTAACCCAGGCACATATACTACTGCTCTCTCCCGCTGTAACCCAGGCACATATACTACTGCTCTCTCCCGCTGTAACCCAGGCGCATATACTACTGCTCTCTCCCGATGTAACCCAGGCACATATACTACTGCTCTCTCCTGCTGTAACCCAGGCACATATACTACCGTTCTCTCCTGGTGTAACCCAGGCACATAAACTACTGCTCTCTCCTGCTGTAACCCAGATACATATACTACTGCTCTCTCCCGGTGTAACCCAGGCACATATACTACTGCTCTCTCCCGGTGTAACCCAGGCACATATACTACTGCTCTCTCCTGCTGTAACCCAGGCACATATACTACAGCTCGCTCCCGCTGTAAACCAGGCATATATACTACTGCTCTCTCCTGGTGTAACCCAGGCACATATACTACTGCTTTCTACCAATGTAACCCAAGCAGGGCTGGATTAAATCAGGGGCAAAAGGGATCAGTACCCCTGGGCCCCCCTCTAGCTAGGGCCCCCCTGTGGTTGGCATGTATTTAAAAAAATATATATATATACTGTATATATATATATATATTTTTTTTTTTTTAAGCTAAAGGTTTTTTTTCATGGGAGTGGGGTAGTGCTGTAGCTTCACCTATCTGCCCATGTGACAATGATTAATGGTGTTGAGCATGGGGTGCCAAGGCAAGTGTGCAGTGCATTGCTGGGAGTTGACTAAGTCCCATGACACTTTGCAGAAGAGGGCAGAGGCTGAGAGGTTTGTGCTGAGCTCTGATTGGTGGAGCTCATTACATGCTTCTCATGCCCATGGAGGACAGCAGCAGCAGCCTAGTCATGGGAGGGTTTTTAATCAGAGGAAGCACTGGGACTGTGAGGTCTCCAACAGTCCTACAAAGTAAGGTGCAGGTGGACAAACATAGGTTTTTTTATGTGGGGTGTATATATATATATATATATCCGTTGCAGTTACCCATTGACGAAATTTATAATGCCTTTACTCTGTGTTTTGACAGAGTAATACTCTCCCATGCAGTTTGCGGCCAGTAATGACAAGTGCAAGGGGGCCCCCTGTCTAAAGTGCCCCGGGCCCCCCGAAGGCTTAATCTGGCACTGAACCCAAGCAAATACAGATGTCTACATACAGTACCTAGCCTTGTAGAGATATAAAGTGGATGGAGATACAGTAAAGCACATAACAATCGTTATTACAATTTTTCTTTAATTGTGTCGTAAGTAAATAAACCTTTATTGTTTTAAACCTTTTTATCCTGCTGCCTGGAAACATTGACGCAGGCAGCTGCCTTGTTTTGGGCGCAGAAAACGACTTGGTTTCCGGGTGACAGATGACATACACTAGCTGTATACTTAAATAGCGCAATACGCATCATCTGACCTTTGCTACTATTTATTAATGGAAATGTAACCATCGGAAACACAGCTCGTTTAATTACTGAATTGCGCCGACAATGGAGGAATAGGCTCCGCAGAACAGATATTATGGAGGTGCATAATTAATCACTGTGATGCTTCACGCCGGCATTGTTATCTGCGATCTTGTAATTATTTACCCGTATTAGAGGCAGGTTATGGAACTTCCCCACATCCTTCAGTAATCTCATTACGGCGTCCCGCCAGCTGTAATTACTTACAATGGAGGAGATTACAGCAAGATGCACAAATAAGTGCAAATGTGCTGGGATGGTTGCAATTTCTTTAGCGTGAAAATGGTATTGAGGTTTGCAGATGGAACAAAAAAAAAACATGCTGTGCTGCAGGTCGGGCAGATGCAACAGGTGCAGACAGAGTTAGATGATTCGATGGAGTTATTTTGTTTCTGTGCAGGGTAGATTTCGCATATCCCATTATGTATGGGCATTGTGATCCAGTTACTAAAAAAAAAATGCAAATTAAAGTTTTTGAAGCAGTTTAAGCCCTTGTGAAAAGGGTGTGGGAAATACTCCTTTTTTATTTTTACATTATTTAATAAAAAATAACTTTTATAGTAAAATAATAGACCCCTGAGTGTATAAATAATACAGGGAGTCAAGTGTATCATTCATTATCCGGTGTGTTTTTTTCCTTGCAGATTCTCCTTTCTCTCGCGGCTCAATAAGATCCAGGAGAATAAATAAACATTTGTTCAGTTCCTCTGTTTCGTTTATTGTCTCTCCCCTGATCAATGCTTCTATCCGTTATTGATGGAACTGTTTGTGCAATGGGAAGCCGGCTAATCGCGCTATGTCTCCGACGTAAGCTACAAATTGCTATTGATTCCTCACTGTGTCCGTGTCTCGTTAGCTCGCTCACTGGGGCTTCAAGATAAATGCTGATGAGGAATATTATACTCCAGAGGTCTGTAATGGTGACTATTAGATAGACAGCATTATAGCCGGGCACCGGTGGCTTTCATAGCGGATAATAACCCTTTAGGTGCCAAATTGCTGTGAGAGATCCTTAAAATATCCGCCCAAAATGCCGGCGTCGCTCACAGCGACAGTTATTTTCTTGGGTGCAATATTTAAGTAAACTTCAATTAATTGACTCGGCCGTATTTGTATTTATTTATAGTAAAAGAACAAAAATTATTTTACGAGCAAAAATTTGTGCCAACTGTCTCACCAGGGTTCCTGCCATTTTGCAACGTCCTGGAATGTGATGCACCACGTTGGGCACCAAGAAATCGCATACACTGGTTACAGATGAACTCTGGTTATTTCTTCTCAGCAGGTAGACAGCATTCCAGGATAACAGATTGGCATTTCTTAAGTTACAGCACGGCAGTTCTCAGGTTACAGCAATGGCAAGTAAGGTAAGGGTACTTCTAGAGAATCCATAATGCAATCCCTGGACCCCTGCAAGCCCAATGCACAGGCACTAGCTTCCATTGGATACACCAACCTTTTGTCTTGAACACACATATAACAGGAAGCACCAGGTGCTGCTAATCAACCAGTGACGCCCAATACATCCTAGGAAAACCTGGGTTGGATCTCCCCAGCCCTGCTGTGGCTGATCTAAATGTTCTAGGCCTGAAATATACCATAACTGAGGTACTGTAGCGTTACACTAGTTTTTACTGCGCACTACTGCTGAAAATTGCATTACCAATTACCACCTGTAGAGGGGGATCTCCTTGCCTGGATCATTTCCTATATTGATTCATAAGTAAAAAGCTAAATTTTACCCTTTATTTACTTTTCTCTATGCTGTCTTTTCTACCACGGTTTTACCATTTCTACGGAAGACTTTGACAAATGACCCAATAAAGGCTTCCGGGTTTATTTGGATCGATATCAACAAATCGATAACTATAATGGAAAAAAAAAAAAAAAACCATTGTGTAATGTGAAAAATAAAATAAAGTCAGACATTAAAAACTGCCGACTTCTTTTCACAAGGGGGTTGAAGAATGGCAGGGGTTTAGCTAATGCCGCTACTTAAAAGCAATGCCGGGGGGTGCTTCTCAGAGATGGAGAGGGGAGCCTTCAGAATGGGGAAATGTGTTTTGCAAAGATAGAATTTTTATCAGGCGTCACTGTGGAGTAGCAACCAGCTGGGCTGGAGAACATGTGCGGCGGTGCTGCTTTTACAAATGGCCGTGTTTTCCTTTCGCAAGCTGTTTTACATTAATGATTTATCTGGCAGAGGGACGGCGTGTGGACGAGCGCGAGTCTGTCCGCGCAGCTTGCAGTGTTTGGGTTGGAGTTACGCTTTTTGACTGCAAACATTTGAAAACAATTCTTTTTTACAGGAAAAATAAATAAAAAAGGCAGCGTGAGAGATCCCATTCTTCATGCATAATGACAGACGGAGACGGCGGCTCTTCACCAGACAGATTTTAATTTATAAAAAAAGATTTCTCTGCCGCATTGTAACATCCTTTATCAGGCAAACCAACGCCATTATCGTGTACGGAAATTGTTTCCTAATGGTTATCTTCAAGCAACCTTAATGTAACATGCTGTTACGGGCTAGGCCGCGTAAGTACTGTATATTATTGTATGCTGCTTATAGCTTTTATATGGAACAGAACAGACGCTGGAGCCTGGGAGAAGTGGTGCTACGGAACCCGCCACATCAGGGCCGACTGGCCCACCGGGGAAACTCCCAGTGGGCCACATTGCCAGAGGGCCCACCTCCATCACGAGGGACCATGTTCCAGACTGTGTACGTGAAGTATACATAATACATATGTTACAGACGGAGTCAGCCAGCCTGCCCCATCGCCAGATCTCCTGTGCTACCTTTCAAAATCCATGCAGTTCCTCTTCCCTGCCTGCGGTGCCGCTGTAGTGCTTCTAGCACAGTGTGGTCTGTATACCAGCACTGATATGCAGACCTGTGCTAGAAACACCACAGCAGACAGCGACACCCCAGGCAGGGAAGAGGAACTGCATGGGTTTTCAAAGATGGCGGGTGCTAGAATGAACACTAATAGGTGTCTGTGTGTACATGGCGTCTGTGTGTACCTGGCGTCTGTGTGCGCAGTTGCTGATATTAGTGAGGCCGCCGGTGGGCACCTTTAAAGATTTCCAGGCCACAGCAACACTAGCATATTTTGACGCATTAAACAGCACACAGAATTGCACCTGTATCAGACCCTATGGGGGAAATGTAATAGGATGAGAGATTCAGAAAGTGAGAGATTTGGTAAGAAATCTCCAGTTTTTTATTTAAAGCGGCAATCATTTACAAGGCAAAATCAAACTGCTTTTGCAGTGTAAATGATTGCCGCTTTAAAAAACTGGATGTTTCTTACCAAATCTCTCATTTCCTGAATCTCTCATCCTATTAAATTTCACCAGAGTTTTGGTCATTTAAATGAATTATTGTCTTTTTGCACAGTGTCCTTTTAAGTTGATGTCACTGAGCGTAACAATCGCTATCTCACAATATATAATAAATCCAGTTTTTCCCCCGAAGCGATTATTGTGTTTCTCCAGACTCGGCAAAATAATAGTTACTTTACTGTACAGATAAACTATTGATGCGCCCTCTGCCCCTCCCCCTCCCCACAGGGATTACCAGGCGAATCTCGTTATATAACCTATATCTGGGCGAAAGGCGTCTTGCTCCATACAATTGGAGGGATCAATATTGTGCTACAGCTCAGGATGTTGCTATAGGTTCCAATGGCAGACAGATTAAATATGTTATAATTACAAATCCAGGGGACGGTAATGGTTTTTGCTTTCACGCCAGTTTTATATTTCAGGTCATATTAAGGCGGGATACAATTGAATTCTCCGTCTCGGGGAGAACGGGATCAGAAACACAACTTGATTAGAATGCTGATAGCCGTTTGTTGAAGGTGAAACATCTTCTACAGAGATGAGAAATTACGTTTAATCTGCAGATGGAGAGATTAATTTCTCGGTAATGTGAGTGACGGGAAGGGCTTAAATCTAGTCTCATGTCGCAAGATCTTGATTGTGTGCTCTTGTGTCTGGCGGAGAGAGTGGTGAAGAGGATATAATAATAATTGTTATTACTACAATACACTAGATTCCTGAAAATTAATTCCCATGTACAAGGCGTGGATCAGCGATTGACAGATCGTCTCTTGCAACTAGAAACTTTCTTTCAATTACTTTTTATTATACTTGTTACTTCTTATCTTGGAAATGAATGTAAAAAATATATATACAGTACTGTAGGTGTATCTGCAAACAGAGCGGTGTTCTGATCAGTCAAGCAAAGTTCCCTACCTGTCTCTGCCTGCAGCCAGACAGTGATACCCCTTTCATACTCACATGAACGCGCATCAACTTGGGATTTAGCTCAGTGTGAAGGGGTCTAGAAAGAATATCCCGGGATAAGCATTCCAGGATTTCTACCCAGGTCCTGACCTGGGTAGATTCCGGAATCAACATGGGATGCTCAAAAACCCGGGATATTTTTGCGAGTGTGAAAGGGGTACTAGTGGCTTGCATCATGCTGATTGGTGGATGGCTGGAAATATACACCAATCAGAGTGCAGAATTCTCTTCCTGCCTCCCAGCCTGCAGCAAGACAGTGAGTGGCTGTCAGCACTCTGTGACTGGTGGATGACTGGAAATATTCACCAATCAGAGTGCAGAATTCGCTTCCTGCCTCCCAGCCTGCAGCAAGACAGGAAGTGGCTGTCAGCATTGTGTCTGGTGGATGACTGGAAATATTCACCAATCAGAGTGGAGAATTCTCTTCCTGCCTCCCAGTATACAGCCAGGCAGTGAGTTCATGGCAGCATGCCGATTGGTGGATAGCTGGAGATATTCACCAATCAGAGTGCAGCATTATTTTCCTGTTTCCTAGCCTGCAGTGAGGCAGTGAGTGGTTGTTAGAAATCTGTCTGGTGTATGGCTTGAGCTATACACCAATCAGAGTGTTTACAGCCAGTTACTGTATGGAAGCATGGTGAGAGATGGTGCAGGTCCGCAGGTGGCGACAAAGTAGATTGCCTTGTCCAGGGCCTACAATGCTGGTAAGACAGCCCTGGTTTCCCTGGAGGCAAAGAATTTGGCAAATTAAATGATAAATTGGGTTTTATAGAAATTATGTTATGCAGAATTTTATGGTACGTAGATAAGGATACGTGAAGTACTTGAAGATGGGGGGGGGGCATTGCTAGTGTAACTCCCAGAATGCTGTGCGGCGTTGCCGATTTTCCCAGGGACTGGCCACCACGGGTCACACACATATAAATATATCCTATTATAAACGTTTATGCAAATGTATGTGCTAAATAAATGACAGCTTTCCCAGAATCTAATTGGTTACTACGGGGAACCACCCCAACCTTTCCTTATTAGAAGTTTTAGTAAATCTTGCCGAAATATTTCTTGGTGTGAAAGTTTCATTTCTTTGTATAAACGTCGTACGGAGATTCTGAGCCATCTCTCAGTCTGTGGATCTCGATGTATAATTCATCCGGTAAAGAGGACGTTTTCCCCCACAGATCAAAGCGCGGAGACGGGGAGAATAAAGCACTTAGTCTATTAAACAAAATGGATTTGTGCGCCTGGAAATATGATGAGGGATCGCTGTTCCCTTTATTCTGACGGATCACTATTTGATTTTAAGGGAAAATTAGTGCAGCTTTCCTATGATGTGGAAATAAATAGCAACGGCTCAGGAAAAGGTTTATAAAATGTACAATTCGGCTCAATTATTAATGTGCAATCTCCGAGAGACGGGCATTTTATTACACCCACTCTGACAGAGGCAGCGTGTTCTCATACTTCTGAAGGGATTAGTGTAATCATTAGGAGTACTGAGCGCCTGTGACAAGCCGGTGCTAAGGGAATGAACTTGTGATACGAAGACAACAGTACATAGGGAAGATCGCACCAGTTACCTATTATCTGAATGTAAAAATACGTCTACAGCTACCCAAATCCATTGGCTATTACAGGGGTGTAACTTGTACTTTGTAGACCCCATAGCAAATCTTGAAAGGGCTCCCCCAGCCCCAGATAGAGTCCCCTTATACACATTACACCAGGTAGAGCCCCTCATATACATTACGCCAGGTCGAAACTCCATTACATATTATCCCAGGCAGAGCCCCCTATACACAATATGACAGGTAGAGCCCCATTAAAATATTGCACCAGGCAGAGCCCGTTACACATTACACCAGGTAGAGCCCCCCATATGCATTACTCCAGGTAGAACCCCATTACACATTATGCCAGGTAGAGCCCCCATTACACATTGTGCCAAACAATGGCCTTGTTAAACATTACACCAGGTAGACATTACACCACCTTTATACACAATGTGCCAGTCAGGACACTCATTACACCAGTTAAAACTCCTTATATACATTACACCAATTAGGACCCACTTATACAAATTATGCCAGGTAGAGCTCCTTATACACATTATACCAGGTAGACACCCCTTACACATTTACACCAGGTAGAGCACCTTATACATATTTACACCAGGTAGAGACCCCTTATTCATGTTATGCCAGGCAGAGTCCCCTTATACCCATTACCCCAGTTACACCAGGTAGAGCCACCGTTACATGTTGCCCCAGGTAGAGCCCCCCGTTACACCATGTACAGAAGGAGGTGGGGTGGGGGAAATCAGGAAAAATCATTCGATGATGAGTGGCTTGTGAATGGATTCGCAGTAAATCGCCAATCCAGCTCAGATCCGGATCATGTTTTCCAGAAACTTTATGAATCCCAGAAATTCCTTTGGTCTATAATTCACTAAATATTGCAGCAAATCGCTTCCATAGTTATTTGGTCTACAGTTCACTATGTCTAAGGCACAAAGTTAATTTCCTGTACAGGCAAAACTTCAGTGACCAAGTATCACAATGTTCCCTACAATTCCTCAATATAACGACACAATTTAAATATAAACTTCCATTTTGTGGATATTTTTGGCTGAGTAAGTAAGTGAGGTAAGTTGATGTCGGGAAATTACTTGATTAAATGAAGTCCTGGACTGAAAAAGAGCGTGATACTCCTATTCAGTCATCGTGAAGCCATGGGACTGGTGAAACTCCAACCCCATAACAGTATGTAATGGTATAGCTGCCGTCTCAGCAGCAGCATCCCCCGGGAATGACTGTTTGGCAGTTGTGCAGAACATAGTTCTATTTCCAGCCTCTCCCGCTCCAATCAGACCCTGTATCATCCCCGCTCGTATTACTGTGACTGACAGCTACATTGTTTCATCTTTCTTATCGAGGCACAGAGAGGATGTTGTGTGAAAAGGATTCAATATCTGAAACAAAACGCCCATTGCGTCACCAAAACAAAGCGCGGAAATATTTATGTTACCTGTTAGTTATCGGAAGCATCTACAGCCTAATTTACAATTAGAATGATAATACTGACAGCCATGAATTAAAACAGCTTTCCCCACATAGACATTATTACCCTTTATCGCAAGTTCTAAACATTTTTCATAGCTGTCACCCAACAAACCATTAACTCCTTTTCAAAATCTCTCAATGGGGTAGACCGTCAACAGGACAACAGAAGAATAACTGCCAGTCACATTCATAGATGCTCAGCTGTCAGCATGTCATGTGATTGCAGAATAGGTACTAGGCAGAGAAGATTTCACAGAGCAGAAAGAGCTCAGAGCAGTGTTTCCAAAGCCTCTCTGCTCACCGCATATGAATGAAACTGGTTGCTATAATGTGGCAATATTGGACTAGAAATCATTAATAGTAGCCTGAAGACAGAAACAAAGGACACATGACACTGTAATGATCTATATGCTTTAAACATCCAAAACACAATGGTTTATGGTTTTTTTTTATGGGATTGCTGCTTTAATATTAGTGTGTTGCATCAGAATTGTGAACAGATTGAATTTAGAAGCTGGACAGGCAAATTTGCAAAGGTGGAACGCCATTCTCTGCCAATTGTATAAATGTGCAAATATCATACACATATTTCTGATTTATGAATGAGAAACATTTTGTGTTCATGAGATGACAAACGCGGAGAAAGTGGTGAAGAGGTTAAAGAGCGCTGACTGATTCTCCGAGTATGATGTGCTGGGGTCGATGTGTTCCAGCTCTTGGGCTAAACTGTTTCTACCTCCTCCCCAGAAACCTGTCATCGTGCGAAGTTTTGCCAGCTTTTGTCAGAGAATCTGACCTCTACTCTGATAAAAAGCTTTTTAGGATGATGTGTACATCCCCCTCCAGTGCGACGGTAGAGGGTAAAGAGTTTAGCATTTCCATTCGAATGTAACACATTGCATTTAAAACTAAAAATTTAAAGTAAATAACATATAATTATTATCTGTGAAATAAACTCACAGCCTACAGTGGGACCTGTTACCGGAATATTCAGATGGAAAACACCTAGTCGTGGAATCGAGTGAAATGCAGAATCCTGTGGAAAATGTGACCTATTTCATGATATGATGTAGAACATTTTAAAACCAAATTGGACATTTGTGTTTGCATTTTATACCCACACATTCCATATGTGTGGGTATAAAATGCACCTTGTCTAGATATGGGGAGGCAATGCTTAATCTGTGAGCAAAATATCCTAAAACTCCTAATTCCTATATCTAGTACTGCACAATTTAGGCTCACATTCTCCCACCTCATGGTAAGGCTCCTGTCTCTTCATTCTGGTAGCTGCTCTCTGGTCCAGTGCACTGATTGAGGACTCAGATCCACACAAAGTAAACTTGGTAGTAAAAGATGCCACCACTGGGCATGTCAGCTCTGTCCCTGATGTAGCGGCAGCTCTAGTAATTTTGTTATATACCATTGCAATTGTTGTCTTAATTGAGCCACTTGGCAGGAGGAGAGGGGTTTCCGGGCAACCATACCGACCCCCCCCCCCCCCCCACCCCATGTTTGCCTATGGGTGGTTTATAGCAAAGCTTTGTTACTTGTTAGGGCTGACCCGCATAAACTGCATGCCAGCACCAAGCAGTGCTCTGAAGGAACCTCTGGGCCATGGTACCCCCCCTTCAGCAGTGCTGACCCTTGGTGCCCCCCTAACACCGCACTGCCACCATTTAAATGTAAAACATCGGGTAAGATAGCGGAATGCCGACATCATCAGTCAACACCCCAAACTCCAGCTCCGACACTGAGGCTATGTGAGGACACGCACATGGACGGAGCAGTCCAGGGCACAGGGAGACTCAGCGCCACAGAAACATGACATGGACCCACAGACACGCCATCGCGGTTACAGGAATTTTTATTCACTCTCCTCAAAGCGCCGACATCCCCTCTCTGATATCATATAAATTAGTCAGGCTAAAACATCACGCACAAACTTGTGATTAATGATGAAAGCCCATATGGTACAATGTCGCTCGTGTTTGAGGGTTGATACATTATTAATGCCAATCTTATGAAACAATGAGACAAAAGGAAGGACCCGAATTGCTGCTGCCCTAACTAACCATGGCTCGCTGGGTGCGCCTGACCGCCCATGACCCTGAATGGGGACAGGTGGCACTGCCCGCGTGTCTGTCTACAGAGCTCATACAGAATGACAGCCTGCTTCTATGTGCACCTTATACCCCACCAAAATATACTGTGTACAAAACATGAAGCAGTGGTAATAAAATAATCTCTCTGGAGTCCTTCCAAGTTATAAGTAGTCCCTGCTGTTTAAGAGGGATATTGCACAGAAGTCTCTATCACCAAACGGTGGCGGGGCGGAGCCAGTGCCACTGGGGGGCAGGGTCTCTGTAAATTCCATGTGGTCTGGCCGTGTAACGTTCTGAGAGGGGCCCAGATGCTACTGGTCCTACCAAACAGCAGATTGTGCACCTGTGAGCATTAAACCCCCGGCAATGAGCATGTAACCCTGGCAATGAGCATGTAGGTAATAGAGTTATAAGTTATGTACAGGACAAGGGGATGCCAGAAGCTCTTTTAGGCAGGGGGAGCAAAATTTGGGTACTTGTTTCCTAGAAAGGCCACAATCGCGGGCATCGTGTACCTTAAAGTTAAGGTACACGATGCCCGCGATGCACCCGATTTCCTTTGAAATCAGGTCCATTTTACCGTCAAAGGCAAAATCAAGGGCATCGCGTCGGTCGCGGCCATTAACATTGCCCCCGACGCGACCGACGCGATGCCCGCGATTTCGCCATAGGCTTCAATGTTAAAATATTTTTTAACATTGAAATCGGGAGCATCGCGTCGGTCTTGTGCCATTATAATGGCACAAGATGAGATGGACTTGATTAAGTCCATCTCACATAGCAAAAAATGTGAAATGGGCCAATATGACCCATTTCACATTGTATATGGCCCCGTCGTCACCCCACAATTGACGCCAACCCGAAGCGTGGCAAGCACAGTGAGCCCGCGAGGGGCGGCGGTGCGCGTCCTCCGACCTTTTCATACCCCTACTATCCACGTCGGCGTGGAGTTGAGAATATAAAGTGTGGCGAGTGCAGCGAGCCACCGAGCCCGAAGCGTGGCGAGCGGACGCGTATACCTGTGAAGTTATATGCGTCCCCTCGCGGGGCTCGCTGCGCTCGCCACGCTTCGGGCTTGGTGGCTCGCTGCACTCGCCACACTTTATATTCTCAACTCCACGCCGACGTGGATAGTAGGGGTATGAAAAGGTCGGAGGATGCGCACCGCTGCCCCTCGCGGGCTCGCTGCGTTTGCCACACTTCGGGTTGGCGTCAATCATGGGGTGGCGGCGTTGAGGGGGTAAAATTGGGGGTCTTGGGAATATTTTACATTGAATCCAATGTAAAATAGGGTCCCAGGGACCCTATTCACATTTGATTGAAAGTAAAAATCGGGTCGATCGCGTCGGTCGCATAGCATGCGATTTGGTCGCATGCGATGCGACCGACGCAATTTTTCCGACACGACCACCCCGATGCAAATCGGTGTGGCCGTGCTAGGAAACAAGTTCCAAATTTGTAGTTACACCACTAGTCGCTATAATCTGTTACATTTGCTCTGTTTGTTATTACCCCATCTTAGTAGCCGGCTACAGGGATGCAGTGCACCACCTTTCTTTTTTCTTCCGCTAGGTTACCCCAAGGTAAGATAGCATTACCTGCACCCACTGATGGGCTTTGCTGGACTCACTCACAGACATTCTGAATGCCAATGTTTACACCATGTTCACATTCTGAATGTCCATCCAAACCATTGACAAGAGTCCAATGATGTAATAAAAGTGCTCATTTCATTCCCTGTAGAAATGTGTCTGTACTGCGCTACCCTGCCTGTGCCAGCTTCATACGCAACATGCTTACAAAGGTTCTGTAGGAATTGTGAGTCTACTGCGCATGTGCAGGTCTTCAGAAACATGGGCTCACCATTTTACCTGTGCGGTGGGGGACAGTGGGTGTGATAGTGTAGGGGATATACACACCCATGTGGCACTGACCACACCCACACAGAACTGATCACAGCTCCTCCCCTATCTCAGTATATTGTAGCCTGTAAAAGTTCGAGGACCGTGTGGCCCTTTAAGAGGATGGGCCCCCCAGACCCACCCTCCAAATTGTGCCCTATGTTACCCAGAGGGGTCACATCAGAACATGTGACATAACAGTGCATGTGGGTGTGGAGAGGGCGGGGTGGGTGTGGAGAGGGTGGGGCCTCAGGATAGTGCATGTGGGTGTGGAGTGGGTGGGGCCACAGGATAGTGCGTGTGGGTGTGGAGAGGGCGTGGCCACAGGATGCAGCATGTCGGCAGTACATGTGATCACATTTCTTACTTGGATGTAACTGTGCATATTTGTTTATTTCAGAGCCGACATCAGGGAAGGCGGAGCTACCCGGACAGAAAGAGGGCCCAGGACTGGGGGTGGGGGGGGGGATACCCGGACAGAAAGAGGGTCGAGGACTGCGGGGGGGGGGGGGGGGCTGCTGCGTCCATTCAGCCCCAGGTGGAGATAACACACTCCGATCTGATAATACACCATAATACATTGCAAGCTCCTCCATAATACGCAGCCCCCCTTACCACGATCTTCTGGCACTGATTTGGGGGTGCTAGTACATGTTGATAACTGGGAACATAATGATGTCACCATGGCTACATCCTCAGGGGGAGAAGATGCCCCCCCCCCCCCCCCCCCGTCACTTTCCAACCATCCATTCTTATATAACATTATTCTCCTCCGTTGATGCTCAGTTCTGTCTTATGTTCGGCTCTTGTCCATCATGAGAGTGGGAGCGAGAGGGGGATGATTACATTGTGATTGTTTGTACAACATGTTGTTACATTGTTCCGAGTGCACCTGGTAATGCAACAGGAAGATGGCTGCAATCATACCGCAATTGTGACAAGAGGATGTGAGCGTTGTGTCCTGACTCAGACAGCGGAATAGAGTGTGTATGTATATATATATATATATAGCTCTCAATCACCGCTGTGCGCCATCCGACAGAAGGGGAGATGGGCAGGAATCCACTCCCCACCGCCGCATTGCTGGCGGACGTGCGAGCGTGTGATACAGTCAGATGGACGCCTGTCTGGTGATTCTTTATGCTGGCTGACAGGTGCTCCGTCTGTATATATAGCAACACGTCTCCTGAACATTGCTGCGGGTGCGCTCAGTGACACACCCACTTTCCTGGGTGTCCGGGGTAGCCACCTGTGATGTGGGAATATCACTGATGTTCATGGAGAGTAAGTATGGTTCACAGTTATTCTGCTGACACGGAATACGTACGGATGACCGGTGGATGGGATGCAGGGAACCCATCCAGTCACTAAGGATCAGTGACATCACTGAGAGCGCAGCCTATCCATCCACCAGGAGCCAGTGACATCACTGAGAGTGTAGCCTATCCAGCCACCAGGAGCCAGTGACATCACTGAGAGTGCAGCCTATCCAGCCACCAGGAGCCAGTGACATCACTGAGAGTGTAGCCTATCCAGCCACCAGGAGCCAGTGACATCACTGAGAGTGCAGCCTATCCAGCCACCAGGAGCCAGTGACATCACTGAGAGTGTAGCCTATCCAGCCACCAGGAGCCAGTGACATCACTGAGAGTGTAGCCTATCCAGCCACCAGGAGCCAGTGACATCACTGAGAGTGTAGCCTATCCAGCCACCAGTAGCCAGTGACATCATTGAGTATTCATCTATCCATTGAATATGAAACCAGTGACATCACTCACAGTGCAGCCTATCCATTCACTAGGAGATAGTGACATCACTGACAGTGCAGCCTGTACAGTCACTAGGAACCAGTGACATCACTGAGAATTCATCTACCCATTGAATATGGATACAGTGACATCATTAAGAATGAAACCTATCCATTCAGTAGGAGACAGTGACATCACTGACAGTGCAGCCTAGCCAGTCACTAGGAGACAGTGACATCACTGAGAATTCATCTACCCATTGAAAATGGATCCAGTGACATCATTAAGAATGCAACCTATCCAGTCAATAGGAGACAGTGACATCGCTGACAGTGCAGCCTATCCAGTCACTAGGAGACAGTGACATCACTGACAGTGCATCCTGTACAGCCACTAGGAACCAGTGACATCACTGACAGTGCCGCCTATCCAGTCACTAGGAACCAGTGACATCACTGACAGTGCCGCCTATACAGTCACTAGGAACCAGTGACATCACTGACAGTGCAGCCTGTACAGCCACTAGGAACCAGTGACATCACTGACAGTGCCACCTATCCAGTCACTAGGAACCAGTGACATCACTGACAGTGCAGCCTGTACAGCCACTAGGAACCAGTGACATCACTGACAGTGCAGCCTGTACAGCCACTAGGAACCAGTGACATCACTGACAGTGCCGCCTATCCAGTCACTAGGAACCAGTGACATCACTGACAGTGCCGCCTATACAGTCACTAGGAACCAGTGACATCACTGACAGTGCCGCCTATCCATTCACTAGGAACCAGTGACATCACTGACAGTGCAGCCTGTACAGCCACTAGGAACCAGTGACATCACTGACAGTGCCGCCTATACAGTCACTAGGGACCAGTGACATCACTGACAGTGCCGCCTATACAGTCACTAGGGACCAGTGACATAGTACATAGTTTATTTAATAGCATATTGTGCATATCTCTGTCACTAGGCTGCATCACTATGAACATTTATAAAGGCACTAGATGAGTTTGGACCGTTTTAGGCTTTACTAGAACAGAACAAATGTTGCTGGGCTGAGGAACACAGACAATCTCAGAGAAAGAGTATCAATGGTATTGTACAGACTGAGAAAGTATATACAGAAGTGCGAGAGTGAGCAGATGTTAGTTTGCGTGTATCCTTGTACAGAATAGAGAATAATCCCGTACTGCATGCAGGAGTGCTGAGCGGGGATCTGTGGATAAGCTTCCTAAGGGCTGAACCCCCAGAGACAGACTGGAGAACTCTGTGCTTACATACTTTGACACCCAATTTACTTGACTCTGAAGACTACAGTATGCTGCTCCAGGCTCCTGACTGTCATCTCTATGTATTATCTCCAGGTGACCTGTCTGGGTTTTTGTGTGTGTCAAAAGCTTCATCTTACAGTACAGTATATGGAGTTTTTCTTGGTAAAGAACCATCCTGCTGCTGTCTTACAGCGTAAATAGTATCTAGCCCATTACACAATCTGCAGACTCCATGGATGCACAACTTTGCTACAGATGGATAACTGTACAGCGGGACCGAGAGAGGCCCGACTTTGCTAGCAAACCTTATTTTAAAGACGTCGTCTAACTGTTCTGTTGGCCAGAATGGTTTTAAGATGGCAAATATACAGATGTCAATCAGACTAGGGCAGGTGATAGAATCGCCAGCCGCCAGTCTCAGTCATCGGCCACCAGAAGGGTCCCCACCGCCTCGCCTCCGGTCCCAGTCGGTTGCCGCCACCTTCCGGCACCCCCCTAACCCTCCGTCTCCCTGAAGCGGAGATGGGCAGGGTTTCCGATCCCCGCCGCCGAGTGATTGGGACGCGCGTGCGGGCGGAGCTAAATGAGAGGGACTCCATCTGTAGGGCCTATTTCAGAATTGATCGCTAATTAGAAAATACGCGAATCGAGTGGTTATCAAACAAGTGCATGTGTGTTCTGTTTGCAGCGCGCATGCGCAAGGGAAAATAGCGATTCAAAATGTGCATGGATTATCAACGAAATGTGGCTACAGATTAACTGACAGGAAGTCGGCATGTGGGGGTGTGGCCATCTGCTGTTTTTCTGGGTGTGTCTGGTGTCTTTGGGGAGGGTCTGTGACATCAGTGGTGACCACTTCCACCCTGTCTCAGTCTCAGATTAGCGGAAGCCTCAGACAGTCACTTTTGCACAGACGGCAAAGTCTCTTTGCTGGTTCGGGAATTGTGCGTGGATCTGCGAGTGTATATCGGTTAATGGTAGAGTCGGCCTTGGTTCTTCGGAGATCCGGGCCATAGAGGGTTAAGGGCCTTGCAGCAGAGACCGCGCACGTTGTATCCTAGCAGCCACTGCCCTCCTTCATTCACAATAACAGAAATAACGTGAACAATGGCGAGGGGCGGATGCTTCGAGTCCAAGCTGCACCGACACGTTGATTACATTTTATCAATAAAAGGGAAAGCGGATTACAGTCACCCGGCACAGCGACAGACAACACTCCCTCAGATCTGAATGTAATATTAGATGCAAGCACCCAGCAGAGGTAGAGTCACAACAAACACAGAAAGGAACATTAGGAACCGCTATGGGGTGCAGGTCAATCTCTTTGTAGCGTTTCAAGTCAGGGGAATTCTATTTAACTAATAATCTGCTCCTAGTTCTGAGAGAAGAGTCTCCCCTGTTAGGCGGTATAGTGATTCCGCTCACATATCTGATGCTCACAGATGTGTCCCTGGCTTGTGAAGCCACCCCCCGTCTCTCCCTCGCTCTCCGGCAGATGCTGAACAAGCACAAACACCATGCCGGCTATTTGCATAGTCTCTGCATTCTGAGGCACCTTGCCGAAGCGATTCAGAGCCTGCTCCAATGAGGCGACGCATTCCGGCCCAGCTCAGCAGTATCCCAATAAAAGATATTCCCGTTATCTCATTCCCCTCCGCAGCTCTCTCCTTCCTGCTATCCTGCTTCATCCGGTACCAGATAATCCCTCGTCTCTCACCCACGAGCCATGGGAACCGGATGAGCGATTCAGAAAGTAAGAGATTTGGGGCGAGATGCACCAATCGAAAAATGCTGTAAAAATCCAATTTTCGGGGATTTTACCACATTTTCATATGCAGCAAAGCCCTACCGCCGGGGCTTTGTTGCGGTGGGGGGGGGAGGGCAGTGTCAGAGGGGGGACAGCATCAGCAGGGGGGGAACAGCATCAGAGGGGTGAGGACAGTGTAAGAGGGGGGCGGAGACAGCATCAGCGAAAGAAGGGGAGGAGACAGCTTTAGAAAGAGTGGGGGCGAGCATACCTCATTACTGCAGTCTCAGTGGGAGCACAGCCAGGGACCTCTTATGGGGGCGGGCACTTCACGGCATTAGGCCATGCCCCCTAAATGTCCACGAATTGCGGGACTGCTGGAAGCCGGCCAGGAGGGCTGAGAGAGCGCCTGTGGCAAGGGGGAGCAGGGAGTGCTGAATGTGGCTGATCTTGGTACAGTCAGCACTGGGTGCAGGGGGAGCTGCGGGCCGTAGAAACAACTGGGGCCCCATAGCAGCTGCACCCCCTGCACCCTCGGTAGTTACACCACTGGAGAGAGGGGGGGGGGGTTGTGAGCAGAGAGATAGAGAGAGAGAGGAATGAGATAGAGAGGGGTTGAGCAGAGAGAGGGGAGAACGAGGGGAGACAGGCACAGAGTATATGACGGAATCCTTCTTCCCATCCCCCAACCCCAGGTCGCACCCGGGCCTCAGACGCTGGGAGTGTTAGCAGGGGTAAGGAGTGTACCTATTCTCTGTCACTCTGTGATGTGTGTGGGCGAAGTCAGAGGCACTGATAGGCTCTTAGCCTTTGACCCCGCCCATGACTCCGTCCAGCATTATAGACACACTCACAGATTGATTGACAGTTCTGGCTAAATATAAGAGATTCTGGGCCTGATTCGGAGTTGATCAGTGATGTGCTAATTTGCAATCTGTTCAATCATTAAATGACTGCGTACAGATCGTAGCAGACATGCGCGCGCTCAAAGAGCGACAAAAATGCGTATGGATCTAATCACAATCCTTTGCAGTTTGACTGACAGAATGTGGGTGGTACCCGGACTTCTCTGGGCGTGTCAGAGAAAAGCAGGGCCTATCAGATCGCTTTACGGAAGGTGCACAGATCGTACGACTGTGACTCCGTAAAAACAAAGATGATATTTGCATGTTGTGCGATTTATAATCTGTGGAGTTTATTCAATACAGCTGTGGACATTCTTAGGCCTAAAAAGGAGAATTTCATATCACACACAAAATATACTAATTGTGGACAATGGGGGAAATTTATTAACATGGGATTTGGGCAACCAATCAGAATCTACATCTTATTTATTTATCACCCTCTAGAACAGGCATGTCCAACGTTGGCCCTCCAGATGTTGTGAAACTACACCTCCCAGCATGCTTTGCCACAGTTTTGCTATTAGAGAATGCTAAAACTATGCTGGGATGTGTAGTTTCAAAACATCTGGAGGGCCACCATTGGACATGCCTGCTCTAGAAGATAACAGATGGTATCTTACTGGTTGCCCATGGCAACATCCCATGTAAAATAGAAGTCCCATGTTAGTCAATTTCCCCCAAGTTATCTTCAGAGGAATGACCTACTTGTGAGAAGCATGTGGGCCTGGTGATTGTGAAACGTGTGTGGCGCCACCAAAATCATTAATGACATCGGTGGTGCCACAGAAAGAACGATCTAGCCTTAACACAAAATGATATCATTAACGATATCACTTGATGACGTCACCAGACCGCACCAAACATTCAGTCGCTGATGATATATCGTTAACTATACAGTGGCTACGCAGTAAACGATATGCATGATAATATAGTTATTGATATCGTGCATATCGTTGGCTAAAATATCTAGACGCACGTTGCTCAAAGTAAAAAAAAAAAAAGAGCACAAGTTGAATATTTTAAGAGAAGAAAACTGGAAACTTTTTACTGAATGAGCTTGTAAAGCGCTCTGCGGTATCGGACTCCAGAGATTATCACTAGACCTTACCGATCTCTGACTCACCATCTGGGGGCACCAGCGGTAACGAAGCCACAATGAAAAAACCCTACTGATCACCGGGGGGGGGGGGGGGGGGGGGGGTGGATAGACGAGTCGACAAAAGGTCAACGTGCAAAAGATTGACATTGACAGAAGATCGGCACAAGCGACCAGTCAACATGAAAAAGGGCAACATGAGGGGGGTTTTTTACGTGTATTGTGGGATTCAGTATGAAATCCCGGCGGTTTGGGATCCCGGCGTTCAAAATCCCGACACCGGAATCCCGACCGCCAAAATCCCGACAAGGGGGGGACGTGGATCGCCCCCCCTTGCGGGCTCGCTGCGCTCGCCACGCAGCGGGCCCGGTGCCTCGCTACGCCCATGGAGAGAGAAACTGTCGGGATTTCGGCGGTCGGGATTCTGAACGCCGGGATCCCGACCACCGGGATTTAAACTGCATCCCGTATTGTGTTTGGATCCCTAATTAGTATTGACCTATTGATTGTTGCCATGCCACACTTCTGTGCCTTTAGCTGTTCTCAAGTGTGTCACCAGATCTATAGATGTTTACAGCCGCTTTATAGGTATAATCATCACACCGCCCCCACCACACATCCAACCATTATTCAATGGTCTCTTCTTTTCATGGGCCAATGTATTTTATTTTTGTTACCTGTGGGGACCAGTGTGAATTTTTTTATATGGGGACAATGTGTTTTTCCTTGTGGGGTCTGATGATTGACCTTGGCAATTTTAGAATCTGGTTTCGTGTGCCACAACGTGAACAAGGTTGGAAATCCCTGATCTAGACCTATCAGTCAGATCTAGACTTGTAGACCTATCAACCGGTTACCAATAAAGGCAATTTGGCAAATACGGTGCAAAAGACTTATTTAACCCAAAGAGAATATTTGTATCCAGAATACATGATAATAAATGCAACTAAACAAATGTAAATCAGAACAGAAGCTCAAAAGAGGGACCGAGCATTAGGTGATGGCCTCACCGGAATACTTATTTCCAGGACTCCCTTCTGGTGTTAGTCCATCGGCGGGAGCAGGGCAGGGCGAGGCGGTGAGCGCCTGAGCAGTCATTCCGGCGGAGGATTGATATTATCTCAGGAGCAGGTGGAACGGAGCACGGAGGACTGAAATATGATTTGGGGAGCAGACAAACGTTTTCTGTGTACCTTCCACTCAAACTGCATCCTGATTTATCACAGCACTTGCCTGCTTTTAGTGTATATTATTAAACCGTCGGAGAAAGCAATCTCTCCAGCAGAAGGAGACGAAACCATTAGCTTCACAAGGGCTCTCTCCTTGCTAATCATTACCCGCACCTAGCCTAGGGCTGCCGGGGAGAGAGCAGAGCCATGATTGCATCTGTGCTCCACTATGTCTTACACCGGGATTTTTTCACCTTCCATTTAACAGGAATAAAATAAATCAGCAGAGTGAGGCTGGGAACAATTGTACAGACACTTTTTTTTTTATTCACTCAGCCTTATTTAACCCCAACTTCTGAGTTGTATCAGAACTTCTCTGAGTCTGACAGCCATTCATGCCTACTTATGAGCAGAATTAAAGAATCAAGGGGGGTGTGTCTCACTCTCTTCAAAGGGTGTGTCTAGATCCATATGTAGGTGTGTCTATGCTTAAATGCTTGTTGTTGTGAGATATTTCTATAGAACATTTGCAAGTATTGCTACTACCATTGTTGTCTGCAATATGGGGCTTCTTAATCGCACCTATATATATTCTCTGTGATACAGTATTTCTTTACTTCTCACTCAGCACAGTGTACATGATTAATGTGGTGTGTATGCAATACATTCCAAATGCAATTTGACCTTGTGTGAATTCATCCCCAAGCATATAAGTTAGTTTTTTGGTGTATTAAATGTTAATTTACGGTGAACACTGGATTGTCTGCATCTTGAAGTCACTACATACAGCAGTGGTTCACCAACTTTTTTGAATCACGGCACCCTAGAGTATCAAAATGTCTTCATGGCACCCCTAGACTAAAAGTGTTTTATTGAGAATTTTTTGTTTTTAAATATTAAATTAAGTTAATTGTGTTAAAATGTCAACCTTAAATTAACTTATGTGTTGAGGCACAGGATTTACTTTTGTTTGTCCACATATTTTAAGATGGGAAGCCACAAGCATTGGTTTTGCCCGTTAACTTGACAATAAATATTTTGAATCGGTCCTGGACCTCCATCCCAGGGCACCACTGCAAGTGTCCCAAGGCACCCCAGGATGCCACGGCACACAATTTGGGAACCACTGACCTACAGTATATTTATTGGATACGCTGTTTTCCATTCCATTATAGCATTAGCTAAACCATTAGGGACACCAAATACTGCAATTACACAACTGTGTTTGATTAAAGGAAGGGTACTTATATGTTAGTTGGGCGCCCACTAAGCTATTTGCTTAGTTTTCCGCGTCCCCTCATGGGGCTCGGTGCGCTCGCCACACTATATAAAATCAACTCCACGCTGAAATGGATAGTGGGGTATGAGCGTACTAACTATAGTGGACGCCCAACAAACATATACTGTAAGTACCAAAGAAAGATTTCTGGCAAAAATTCTTACCATCAGTCACTAAGCAGCAGCATTCTGTGGATGAATGCACACCAGCACAGATGAGAAAACCCTGTGTGATCATGTGCTGCTGTCTCTCTCCTGGGCAGCTACAACAAACAGTGTTTGGTTGCTACTTTATCTCTCTACACAGTTTGGTACATCACCATTGTATGGCGCAGATAACCTATGAATCAGACTCTGAATAGTACTTTCACTGCGATGCTGGGTTTGATGTGGAAAGCGGAACATAACTGAACTTCACAAATATTCCGACATTTATTCTGCTATTTTCTAATAATAAATATATTTGTAACAGGAGCAACCTGAAATGGTTACAGACAGGATGTGACTTGGCGACTTAGCACAACAACTTGTATTTATCTTATTAAGCATACTAAATTAACCTTGCAAATATGCTAATGAATGAATTCTGCTGCTTCAACAAATATGAGTGGAATTATATTAGCATTTATTTACATTATTAATACCTGGGACTTCATGAGGCTACTTGCAGAGGACAGAAAGCCAGGGAAGAGATTAGCTGTGTGCACAGAGGACTGGCACAACTGCGGTACAGTACAATAGAGTTTTGCCTCAGTTCCTCCTGTTATCTGTACATACAGGGGCATGGGCATCACTATAGTGGGTGTCATTGGTATGGGGCCCAGAGGCAGAAAGCGACTGGACCCAGGGACGGCGCCACCACTAGGCAGGTCTAGGCATTTGCCTAGGGCGCCAGCCACTGGAGGGCGGCAGTTCGCCCCTCACCCCCCGTGCAAAGGGGGTACCTGCTGCGCCGTCTGGGGAGCGGGCAGGGGGGTCCATGCTGGCGTCTGATAGGAGCCTGCAGTGGTGTCCTTGCTGCGCGGGTACCTGCGGCACTGTGTATAAAGTTGGCGGCGGTGGGGGGTCTCTGCAGTGAATAAGAAATAACTAGCGCTATCCGCCAGGCTATGTGGCGGCACGGGAAGCGCTGCCGGGTTTGAAAATACTGGCCGCACGCTGATTGGCTGAGATTCAGCCAATCACCGTGCAGCCAGTGTTTTCAAAACAGAAGCACTTCATGCGCCGCTGCATAGCGCTAGTTATTTCTTATTCACTGCAGGGACCCCCCGCCACCTCCAGCTTTATACACAGCGCCGCAGGTACCGGCGCGGCAAGGACACCACTGCAGGCTCCTGTCAGATGCCAGCATGGACCCCCCCTGCCCGCTCCCCAGACGGCGCAACAGGTACCCCCCCGCCCCCACCCCCGGCCTTGCACCGGCCCTGACTGGACATACCTCATACAGTTCTCTATCAAGTTCTTGAAATTGTCTGTTGAGAAATTTGGGTCTGGTCAATTGCCTGGGCATGAGAGTAGGCTTGCCTTTGTGATGCCAGGGGTAGAGAACATACCTCAGTGGCACACTGTATATATAGAAATAGATATATATCTATATTATCTCTCTCTCTCTCTATATATATATATATATCTATTCAGTGTGGCACTGATGTACAGTATATAGGCAGGAAAGAAAAGATGAGTCAATTATCTCATTTGTGATTTGAAACAGGGCAGTGGCGTAACTATGGTGTGGCCGCCCCAGCTGTGGCTTGGGGGAGCCAGCGGTCTCAGGGTGCACTGAAAAATACCTGTCGTCCTTTACGAATACACAGTTTGCTGTCACTGAGGTGTTGTGGGTGGCGGTGGCTGTCTACTGTATCTGCGTGCTGTAGGTGACAGCCCGCCCCCCTTCCCCAGTATCCTCTGCGCCTGGGTGTGGCCGGTGTCATTACCCACACACACTTACACTAGTATCCCCAGTCGGTCCTTGGAGGCTGGTGACGGAAGGCCACAGTATGTCAGCGGACGGGATATCCTCCCTGTTGCGCTGGAAGGGGCGCGCGTCACTCCTGGAGAGCTGCAACACTACACATGGCGGCACACAATAGCCCAGGTAACCAGTTTGCACCATTGTCATGTTTTCCTAAAGAAGGGGGAGGAAGGGGGGGGGCGCCACAAATTTTTTGGCGGGGGAAGCTAAATTTATAGTTACGCAACTGAAACAGGAAACATCTCTAAATGGCCAAGATCATCACAACAGTTTTAATTGGCCGTTTAGCCTCCAACAGATTTGAAATAATGGGGCAGATGTATTAAGCCTTAACAAGAGATAAATGCGAGGGTGATAAGGAGATATAAACGTCCAGCCGATCAGCTCCTTACTGACTTTTTTCAAACACAGCCTGTAACATGGCAGTTAGCAGGTGATTGGCTGTAAGTTTATCTCTCCTTATCACCCTTGGATTCGGAGACATTGGGGCGGGACAGGGTGCGCACCGACAATTTTTTTTGCCGTGGCCTATCGGAAAGAAGGCGTGGCCAATGCTCGCGACCAGCCCCTCTGCCTGCAAGAATAGACGCTGTGTGCATGCGCACATCATCTATTCACGGACAACAGGGGGGACTCCCAACTGCCCCCCCTGCCGCGGGACACTGCCGGCGGCGGGAGGGATGCGGGAATGTCCCAAAATACCGGGACGTTCCCGCGATAAGCGGGACAGTTGGGAGGCATGGATTTATCACTTGTTAGAGCTTAATACATCTGGCCCAATGACAGAAAATATAATTTAGTTGAGACAAGCAACATCCGCTGCCTGTACACCTGCAATCAGTGTATTATTATGTTCTGTGAAATCCCTGCCTGGCACTAAGGTTGTTTTGTTACAGTGGAACTTTGTTCTAAGTTGATTTGTGGCGAAGTTGACAAGGCAAATAGAATTCTCCGTCCCTTCCGGGAATGATACATTGCGCAGTTGACAAGCTGACAATTGAACGCCATGTTACAAAGTATCAATGCTGGAATTCATCACAGTACATTGTGCAGGTCCGGAGATCTGTACGATGTATCCATCAGGTGGAGGCTTATTACAGCAGATCTGCAGGACGTTATCAGATTCACCTAAGTGGAGTCATCTGTTTGGGAAGGTAGCCGAATCCGACATTCACCCTACTAGTTATCCACCAAATACTGATCTCACGGAGGCGCGAGGTGCATAGTACCACTAGGACCCTGTAAATAGATTGGCTGTTATTCTATTACTATTATTGCAGCCTACAAGACATCAGGGTCTACTTTGTACAACATACAGTATGAGATGCCTCATACATCCAGCCTCAGTACACCATGCAGCGTGATATACCTCATACATCCAGCCTCAGTACACCATGCAGCGTGATATACCTCATACATCCAGCCTCAGTACACCATGCAGTGTGATATACCTCATACATCCAGCCTCAGTACACCATGCAGCATGATATACCTCATATATCCAGCCTCAGTACACCATACAGTATGAGATGCCTCATACATCTAGCCTCAGTACACCATGTAGCGTGATATACCTCATACATCCAGCCTCAGTACACCATGCAGCATGATATACCTCATACATCCAGCCTCAGTACACCATGCAGCGTGATATACCTCATACATCCAGCCTCAGTACACCGTGCAGTGTGATATACCTCATACATCCAGCCTCAGTACACCATGCAGCGTGATATACCTCATACATCCAGCCTCAGTACACCATGCAGCGTGATATACCTCATACATCCAGCCTCAGTACACCATGCAGCGTGATATACCTCATACATCCAGCCTCAGTACACCATACAGCGTGAGATACCTCATACATCCAGCCTCAGTACACCATACAGTATGAGATGCCTCATACATCTAGCCTCAGTACACCATGTAGCGTGATATACCTCATACATCCAGCCTCAGTACATTGTGCAGCGTGATATATCTCATACATCCAGCCTCAGTACACCGTGCAGCGTGATATACCTCATACATCCAGCCTCAGTGCACCGTGCAGCGTGATATACCTCATACATCCAGCCTCAGTGCACCGTGCAGCGTGATATACCTCATACATCCAGCCTCAGTGCACCATGCAGCGTGATATACCTCATACATCCAGCCTCAGTACACCATGCAGCGTGATATACCTCATACATCCAGCCTCAGTACACCATGCAGCGTGAGATACCTCATACACCCAGCCTCAGTACACCATACAGTATGAGATGCCTCATACATCTAGCCTCAGTACACCATGTAGCGTGATATACCTCATACATCCAGCCTCAGTACAGCATATGTGACAAGCCAGAACTGGAGTACCCCTTTTTGTGTCACAGAATCATTGGTGGCCAATGCTGCCTAAAAATACACAGGATTTTGGAGGGTTGCTAGGCAGCTACCCCGCAGCAGCACAGAGGACAGGAGGGACTTTAGGACCTGGCAAGGTGCTGGGAGAGAAGCAGGAAGTTAGAGCCCTGCTGTTGCTGGGCAGATTTGAGTGTAACAAGTGTGCTGTGTGCAGTAAGAGGAGCCAGGAAGGAGAGAGAGGGAGAGCCCCTGCTGTGTAATGAGTAAGCAGGAGGACTGAGCTGAGAGAGAGATCCCAAGCGGAGCAGCATGTGGGGAGTGTTCTGCGGTGACCAGCGTCTGCAGGGATAAGGTGCCCAGACTGACAGTAGGGACCAGAGAGAGAGGACCCCAGCATTGTTTGGCAGCATAAGGGCAGGAGGGCCTGTGCCTCACAGCAGTAACAGGAACAGCAGGAAGCCAGCAGAGTGTTGCAGCACATGGAGTCGTGACTGGCAGGAGTCAGCAACAGGAGCTGGCAACAGAGCCTCAGGTACCCTGACACTGCCCCACTCACACTTGCCACCCACCATTACCCCAGGAACTGTCATGCTATGCCTGCACTGACAAGCCCTTGCCCCTGTTTCAATTAGGGCCTGTACTTCCCAAGTCCTAGTCCTGTGATCACAGCCTGAAGGCTGACTGGGCCAATTATTGGAAACCTTTTATTTGAGTCACACGCAGTATTGGACACCCTTTGCCTTGGATTACAAATTCTGCATTACAGTAGTTGCTACTTCAATTACGGTGCACCTAGGCCTAACAGGTACCTTGTGCTATTGTAGAACTGCGCAGTTCAGGGACTTATTCTTTGGTATCTGGACACTTACTGTTATTAACACAAGGTATAATCTGTGGCATATTACTGTCATTTATTTAAATGTGATTGCAAGTCTTTTGATTGATGGTTAGAATTATTTGCAATGTGGTCCTAGTGCATAGTGATATTGGTGATGCAGTATACTGTGCGAATTGCGGCCTGCAGAGGTTACAGATGGCACCATTGCGCACGGTATCCTCTTCATAGGACATTATTATTGTTTGTCTTTTATTGCATTCATTGTTGGAAACAGTATATTGCACTTATTATTGCAGTGTATTGTGTGAGGTGTGGCCTACAAATGCCACAGTGACCTCATTGCGCACAATATCATACAGGAGAATTGTCTTTATATGTATCTTTTTGCCAATTATTGCATTCCAGTGTCATTGTTATTGAATTGTTTAACCCCTTTCATAGCGGTGATTCTTGATCCCTCCTGCCGTAAATTAAATTATTTTGATCACTGTCCTCATGTGTAGCGACCATTCTGTGTGGTTGTTTTGGGGTATTACCATCCCAGGGTGCCTTTGTCCCTCCGCCCTCTGAATTGCAGGCGAGTGAAGCAGGCAGGTCGCAGCCAAGCAGTACCAAAAGGAAAACAGAAACATCAGGTAACGATCACACACCTGTACCCAGTCTGACATCATCACACATACAGTATGAGATGCCTCATACACCCAGCCTCAGTACACCGTGCAGCGTGATATACCTCATACATCCAGCCTCAGTACACCATGCAGCGTGATATACCTCATACATCCAGCCTCAGTACACCATGCAGCGCTGGATGCCTCATACATCCAGCACCAGTACACCATGCAGCGCTGGATGCCTCATACATCCAGCACCAGTACACCATGCAGCATGATATACCTCATACCTCCAGCCTCAGTACACCATGCAGCGTGATATACCTCATACATCCAGCCTCAGTACACCGTGCAGCGTGATATACCTCATACATCCAGCCTCAGTACACCATGCAGCGTGATATACCTCATACATGCAGCCTCAGTACACCATGCAGCGTGATATACCTCATACATCCAGCCTCAGTACACCATGCAGCGCTGGATGCCTCATACATCCAGCACCAGTACACCATGCAGCGCTGGATGCCTCATACATCCAGCACCAGTACACCATGCAGCATGATATACCTCATACCTCCAGCCTCAGTACACCATGCAGCGTGATATACCTCATACATCCAGCCTCAGTACACCATGCAGCATGATATACCTCATACATCCAGCCTCAGTACACCATACAGTATGAGATGCCTCATACACCCAGCCTCAGTACACCGTGTAGCGTGATATTCCTCATACATCCAGCCTCAGTACACCATGCAGCGTGATATACCTCATACATCCAGCCTCAGTACACCATGCAGCGTGATATACCTCATACATCCAGCCTCAGTACACCGTGCAGCGTGATATACCTCATACATACAGCCTCAGTACACCGTGCAGCGTGATATACCTCATACATACAGCCTCAGTACACCGTGCAGCGTGATATACCTCATACATCCAGCCTCAGTACACCGTGCAGCGTGATATACCTCATACATCCAGCCTCAGTACACCATTCAGCGTGATTTACCTCATACATCCAGCCTCAGTACACCATGCAGCGTGATATACCTCATACATCCAGCCTCAGTACACCGTGCAGCGTGATATACCTCATACATCCAGCCTCAGTACACCCTGCAGTGTGATATACCTCATACATCCAGCCTCAGTACACCATGCAGCGTGATATACCTCATACATCCAGCCTCAGTACACCATGCAGCGTGATATACCTCATACATCCAGCCTCAGTACACCGTGCAGCGTGATATACCTCATACATCCAGCCTCAGTACACCATGCAGCGTGATATACCTCATACATCCAGCCTCAGTACACCGTGCAGCGTGATATACCTCATACATCCAGCCTCAGTACACCGTGCAGCGTGTTATACCTCATACATCCAGCCTCAGTACACCATGCAGCGTGATATACCTCATACATCCAGCCTCAGTACACCATGCAGCGTGATATACCTCATACATCCAGCCTCAGTACACCATGCAGCGTGATATACCTCATACATCCAGCCTCAGTACACTGTGCAGCGTGATATACCTCATACATCCAGCCTCAGTACACCGTGCAGCGTGATATACCTCATACATCCAGCCTCAGTACACCGTGCAGCGTGATATACCTCATACCTCCAGCCTCAGTACACCGTGCAGCGTGATATACCTCATACATCCAGCCTCAGTACACCATGCAGCATGATATACCTCATACATCTAGCCTCAGTACACCATGCAGCGTGCTATACCTCATACATCCAGCCTCAGTACACCATGCAGCATGATATACCTCATACATCCAGCCTCAGTACACCATGCAGCGTGATATACCTCATACATCCAGCCTCAGTACACCATGCAGCGTGATATACCTCATACATCCAGCCTCAGTACACCATGCAGCGTGATATACCTCATATATCCAGCCTCAGTACACCGTGCAGGGTGATATACCTCATACATCCAGACTCAGTACACCATGCAGCGTGATATACCTCATACATCCAGCCTCAGTACACCGTGCAGCGTGATATACCTCATACATCCAGCCTCAGTACACCATGCAGCGTGATATACATCATACAGCCAGCTTCAGCACACCGTGCAACGTGATATACCTCATAAATCCAGCCTCCATACACCATGCAGCGTGATATACCTCATACATCCAGCCTCAGTACACCGTGCAGCGTGATATAACTCATACATCCAGCCTCAGTACACCGTGCAGCGTGATATACCTCATACATCCAGCCTCAGTACACCGTGCAGCGTGATATACCTCATACACCCAGCCTCAGTACACCGTGCAGCGTGATATACCTCATACACCCAGCCTCATACATGCAGCGTGATATAGCTTATACATCCAAGGCTGGTGCCTACTGTCTACACGCTATCCCCCTGTACTGCTACACGGCGCCGCAGGGAGCTAGAGCAGTGCTGCAGATCCGATCTCTCTTCATCCCACTCCCTGCTGTGCTGAGTGACCGCTGAGCCGGCGCCGCATAGCAGTGCAGGTGGAGCCGAGCGGCAGCAGGGGGGCCATTAATACGGCTGTGCTGTGGGGTATGGAGCGACCTGTGACCTCTTGGGGGGAAGGGAAGGAAGCCGGTCCCCGGCAGAGGGGGTGGACGAGATAGGCACTGGAGGGGACACAAGTGCTCACGGGCTAGCGACCGCTCCGTCCTTCCCCACCAATCAGACCTGTCAGTTAGCAAGTCTTGCCCTCCTTCTTCACCCGTCATCCCGCACAGCACTTCGGGAGTTGTAGTTTTTTGTTCTTTGTATTCTGAATCAGTTAAAAACACGGAAAAAAAACGTTACATTCGGTACAAAATGATTTTGCCGGTACAGACTGTTAAAAAACGGTACTGTACCGGCAAAATCGGTACAGTTGGAGGGTATACATGCAGCGTGATATACCTCATACATCCAGCGGCGGGGGCATGGCAAAGGGCGGCGATGTATATTAATACATCCCGCCCTGATTCTATCCTATAGGCAGAGTGGGATTTTGGGTTACGCATAGACTGCGCAAACTGGGAAAATCATTAGATGGTGAGTGAGTTGCGTACGGATTTGCAGATGGATGCTGAACTGCTATGTTTCCACGGGTGTGGATCGTATTGTCGACCCGACTTTTCAAAGGTACCTTCGAAAAAGCTGTCAGAGGACAGCGAAACATGTCAGGGAGCACCTGCTGCTTTTATTGGATTTACTGGCTGTAATCGGATACCCTGTCTTGGAGTACTATCCTGCTTTATATCTGGATCGTCCACTGGGCAAAAATTATTCTATAATTCAAACTTGGGACACCACCACCTGCACAATAAGGATTACAAGGACGCATACTATCGTTGAGGACACCCACCACCTCTTGGGTTACCATCTTCCTCCAGAGTTCCCCCATCCGGCAAGGTTTATGGACCCCACTACAATCTAGCCTCAGCACGCTAAAATCCAGTATACACAAGTACCTCCATAAAAGGACACTAGCAAGGGAATCCATGCCATAAGTATTACCCCATTTTGCATTTTATTATATGTACATTATAATATTATTTATATTTATTTTTATCTTTAAATTTTTTGTATTTTGCTCAAATATGTTTATATGTATTATTGTGTGAAATATTTTATACCTACAAAGTGGCTTTAAATCCACTTATTATCCTGCGTGGTAAATAAAACCACGTATATAATTGTACCATATTGATCCAATCTTTAGCGCTCCACTTTTTCTCTTTTTTCTCTACATCGCTTTTAGGGGCAACACCCCCCTAGTAGGAGCTGCTTGGCACAACACCCTATTAGGCGCTTGTATACTTTTAGCCGTTAGGCTATTAGTTTTTATTATTCGTGCTTGCACTTTATAAATTAGTCTATCAAACATCAGTTCTGCGTCCACCTCTGAATCAGCCCCTTTGTATTCATGGTACAGCACTTGGGAACTGTAACAGATTTTGGGCGAAATGTATTAAAATACATTGCCGCCTGCCCGCTGCGATGCCAGCACATATGTACTAACATATGAGGCTGGCATCGCGGTGCGGTGATGGAGACCCCCCGCGATGCCTGTACTGTGCGGGGGGTCTCCATCATCTCCTTGCCACCTTCCTCTCCCCCCGCGCCGGGGACAGCTAAGCAGGCTGTCCCCGGCTCCTCCTCCTCCCCCTGCAGCCGGAAGGATGTCCGGCTGCTTTACTAGGGGGAGGATGGGCTTCCCTTCCGGGGTCCAGGAGGACCTGGACTAAGGTAAGCCAGAGGGAGGGGGAGAGGGGGGTTGGCGGAGGCGTTGGGCGGTGAAAGAAGCCCATAGGCTTCTATAGGGTACCTCCACCCAAAGGTGGTGTTTTAATACATAGGAAAATGTGGTAAAACATGGGTTTTACTGCATTTTCCCCTTAGTACATCCCACCCTATGTGCAATGTGTCATTATACGCCTATACTAAATAACTCCATCCGCGGGGAGCAGCGAGACCCAGAGCCTATGCTATGTATATATATATATATATATATATATATATATATATATATATATATATATATATATAATGCCTCACCTATGATTGACACATCGCCCCGGGGCCGCCTCTGCAGGAATTTTCCCGATGACCACAGCAATCAATGCGACTGACAGGAGAGGATGATGCTTAGAAAAAGCGCTTTTCAATTTCTGTCTATCACATTCTTCCTCTAGTGATAAATCTTCCCCCGGAATGCTGGAGAGCTACATACAGTACAATGCATACATTGTCTAATTACGCTCATGTCAGCATGCATTCACCACGCAGTTCTCCATTCCTCCAGGTACAGTATACAGGAGATGCATCAATAGACAATAGAGGCAGTATAGAAACACAGGCAGCGCCTACTGCTGTAATAGACAGAGGCGCACAATAGCAGGATGGGGCTGTTACCCCGCGCAACGCTGCACATGGATACGTGGAAAAACATAATCAGAGAAGCGGACTAGATCGATGTTGGGTTTCTAGGGCTAAAACACACATTTACTAACATTTAAATTTAATATAAAAAATTGGGTGTCGCTCCTGCCCCCACCCCCTGGATTGTCTCCCTTTCCGCCAGCCAGCTGCCCACTAACTGAATACAGTGGGCAGGCTGGGTGGTCGATAATGGGATTTGCGCCACATCCCCTGATTTACAATGATGGTAATCTCAGCATTGCATAGCTGGGTGTGGCTATGGGACTAAAAATTTGAAGCCACACCCCCACCTAGGGCCTATTGCATCTCCCGTTGCTGTGCTGGAGGTGGGCAATGATACCCTTGGGGTGCATTACCTTGGGCTCTGAGCCAACCGCCTTTTATACCAGTATTGAATAAAAAAGTGAACCCAGCTCAAAGGGCCTCATTTTGAGTTCCATGCGATATGCACGCACTTGGCTGATGCTTTAAGTCAGGGTTGGGGAACCTCCAGCCCCCATAGCCAGTCTGGCTTGCCCGGGAGCCAAGGATTGGGGAGTCCTCGCGAGAGGCCTCTTATTCAGCGGTAGCCGCCAGAATAGCGCTGGGGCGGGAGAAGCAGGGAAATTTGGTGCCAATGGCCACTGTCCTGCAAAGCCCCAAGGGGGCATAACCTTATAATATGCCTGCTCTCTCCTCTGTTTGGTGGACTTCTGGGTATTCAGAAGCCCCCCCCTATTGGTCTACACCAGGCATGTCCAAACTATGGCCCTCCAGCTGTTGTGAAACTACACATCCCATCAGGCCTTGCCACGGTTTTGCTATTAGGGAATGCTAAAACTATGGCAAGGCATGCTGGGATGTGTAGTTTCACAACAGCTGGAAGGCCACAGTTTGGCCATGCCTGGTCTACACAGTCATTTGCTTCCCAGCTTGAGGACCAGGAGCCAATAAACTGCTGCACTGATAGGGAGCCGGTACACATCTTCTTATGAGCATTTAAACAACTCTAAAGACCGAGCAGTCATCGGGACCCCACTCTGGTGATGTAGCTATATGTGGCAGCACCCCAATATGTGTGGACCTTTGGGTAACTGCCTCCACCTGCCCAGGTATGATCTGTGAACTGGTATGTACTTAATAACTCCTCAGTGACAAATATTAATTAGTTCTATGGTCCCGAGAGCTTACAATCTAGTCCCACTAAGTTATACAGTTCCCTGCCCAAACATAAGCCCAGAGGTGACGAATCCTCCACAGTATGTACAGCGGCAGAACTTTACTGTTTGTAATTATTAGTTGCACATTCTAAAAATGTCAGTATTTCAACTAATTGTCCACGTTCCAGATTTGTGATCCAGGTAATTTATTTGGGGGTTTGGGAGTGTGGAACAGTCGGTGTTCTGTGGGAGAGTTCTCGCTGGGGATGAAGTTGTGAGTTTTAGTGCTTTGCCGTTCGCTGAGTGCAAATGCGAATTTCTCATCCGTAATTGGTTATTTTCTTGTATCCTCATGCATGCATTACTTCCTGCAAATATCTCATTTTCCTCCCCAGTTTTATTGCTCAGATATGTTATTTATGTATATTAATCTATCTGTATGCTAATTCTGTCAATCACTGATATCGGGAGGTCGCTGAGTAGAAAATTCTACGTGATATTCTCATTTTTCAAGTACTTGAATGTGAATTCAGAGCGATCGCTGGTTGCGTTTTGTTTCTTTTTTTTTTAAAACTAAACCCAAAGCCGCGGCAGCAGCCGGTCTCATGATTAATACTTAAATGGAACTAAACTGAACAGTATTTTGGGAACAAAAAGTAATACGTGAAAGGAGTGACCCTAAAGCGACGTATCGCTTATTAATGTTCATCCACAGATTCAGAATAGCAGGCGGATCTGCCAATTGTGTGGGCCGCTCAGACTGAGACGCGGGTGCGTGACTGAGAAATGCGATTGGTAGATGGGTGGGCAAATTATTCTAATAAAGCAGTGCCAGCCTGTATCGTTTTACGTATCCAGTTGACGGATCTATCATGTCTGGATTGACAGCCATGTGGTTGACCACCTAAGGGCTGTTTCACACAGTACGGTTCCTGCCGCACGGTGAAATCCCGTACGGCCAGGGAGCCGTGCCGCACTCAGCAGTTGTGAATGGACACTATTGTGTCCATTCACACGGGACGGCCACGGCCCGGCCGCACGGCTGCAGCCGGATCCCCCCACTGGAAGGGACGGCTGCCGGGCTGTGGCCATCCCTGCCATTATAAAATTCTGAGTGCGGCGCGGCTCCCTGACCGTACGGGATTTCACCGTGCGGCAGGAACCGTACTGTGTGAAACAGCCCTAAGGGTCGAACGCCTCTAGCCTAAAAATAATTGACAGCATCTAGATCAACAGTAACAGAAGATGGACTCGAGCTAAATGTTGTCGATAGTGAGAAGTTTTTTGTGATTTTTTTTTTAATCTTTAACCAACTTGTTCATGCTTAAAATCCATAGGCAATTCCTGGATACTGGCAGTTATTCCATATATATTCGCTCCGTTTGCGTATTCTCTGATTAGCGGTCAACTCTGAATTAGGCCTCCGGCCTGCTTATCGTTACGCAATTACAAATGAGTCTGCAATGGCTCCTGTGGCCGTTTCTTTTCATTCCCAGGCGGCAACTTCACTTGCTGACATTGGGCCGATTCAAATCCTTACGCTTTGCTGCTAATTCGCAACCTGAGAGATTATCCATCGGCTGCGCATGTATCATAGTGCGCATCCACGAGGATTCGCTGCAACGAAAGCCAGTGTCGGATTTTCATCGCTGGCTGTGTGCAGGATGATTGACAGGTGGCTGGCGTTTGGGGTGGCACCCGGCCATTTGAAGGGAATGTCAAGAAAAAATTCCGGGAGTGGCCCATGATCAGGAAGGACCACTGACACCAGCTCCGACCTTGATCAGCCAATTTCATCGCAGCCACCGAGTTAGTATCCCTGCAAGGCCACGCCCCCTATGACACTGGCCATGCCCCCCTTTTGTAAATGTTGGGAGGTATGTTCTCTGCCTTGCACATGGATGGGATTTCACTCGGGGGGGGGTATGTGATCGCAGAGGTCTGGTTTTTACCAGCCCTGCGATTGGGTCTGAATCATGCCCATTAGCAGCTCCATAGCCGTGTGCTTGCTTTTGCTTCTGCCTACAAACATGAATCAGGCCCTGTGTTCTATTTCCGATAATGTTTAGTGATATAATACCAGTTGATACATCCTCAACTTCCAGCACAGGTCTGGTCACGGCCTTCGTACATGAACATCTATGCATCTGGGAACACAAGCGCTTGCATTGAAAGGCCTGAGACCAGTGGCGGATCCAGGGGTGGGGTTGTTTTGCAGTGTTTGGGGTGGTAGTTGGTGTGGCTCACCTATTTGTGGCAGTCCCACCCCTGGATCTGCGACTGGTCTCAGGCCTTGCAATCCAAGCGCTTGTGTTCCCAGATGCATCGATGTTCAACTAGGAAGCTGTGGCCAGGCCTACACCTTTGCACGATGATGCAGCGCCCAGCCCCCCCCCCCCCCCCCCACACACCTCTGCAGCCGCTACTGCCGTGGTGTCGGCACTGGAAAGAAGCCTGCCATAGCGATTGCAATCCCATCAAAGGCAAAGCACATTCCTACCCAGTTGGGGACATCGATAGTTGCCAGCCATCGGTTTCCGATGTCCATCCCTGCCCTGTAATATATGCAGCAGATCTTTGATGAATCAGAGCAAGCTCTCCCAAGTGCAGAGATTAATGCTAATACACTGACAGAACAATGTCCTCTGATATGTAATTGTCGCCATCCGCAGCTTCCGAGCTCTCTGCATTAATGGCAGTTCATTGATATAAACAAACCTTCGGCCACGTCCAGCCTCCTGTCACCCAGCATGTTGTGTTCAGAGCCTGGAGCCATTGAAAACAGCTGCTGGCCTTTAAGAAACCACTGTGCCATCTAATATTCTGAGGACGAACAGATGGATCCTTATTAGGGGACGTTTGCATTTCACAACACGGCTCGGGTGAAGATTAAAACTGCTGACACATTTGCTGGTGTTGAGAGAAGAAATTCACGTCGGAAAACCAGATATTTCTGGCAGTTAGAGTCTGCTCCGTGTTTCTGCGTCGTCCTCGAGTAATCTTTATGTTGGTATAAGACGATCCCGGGGGTGGAAGGAGATTACTGGTTACAGAGTCATCGGGAGATAGGATCTGAGCGTCCAATGTCGCCGACGTCTGAGGTCCCACAGATGGGGCGCGTACAATGCGTTACGTCATACAAATAGATAGATACTTAGCTACAAATATTTTAAAAACACGTGTGATATTGTTTGTCGACATGAGAATGTTGACAATTAAATGATGCCAATATCTTCGGCATGTTGACATCGACCACACCAATGTCATCAATATGAAATGTTGGCATGATTAGAATGTCAACAAAACATCTCTTGGGGTCCAGTTGTGATTCATCTGCACCAGTGGTGTTTCCGGGACCAGCAGTGACTTTGTGATGACTTCTGGCAAATCCTGCTGTGCTTCCGGCAGTGCTCCCCTAGTGTCTAACCCTCACCTCCCATAGACTAACCCTAACCTCACCTCCTGTAGCATAATCCTAACCTAACCTCCCGTAGCCTAACCCTAACCTCACCCCCCGTAGTCTAACCCTAACCCTCACCTCCTGTAGTCTAACCCTAACCCTCACCTCCCGTAATCAAACCCTAACCTAACCTCCCTTACCCTATCCCTAACATCTCCTCCTGTAGCCTAACCCTAACCCTCACCTCCCGTAATCAAACCCTAACCTAACCTCCCTTACCCTATCCCTAACCTCACCTCCCGTAGTCTAACCCTAACCCTCACCTCCCGTAGCCTAACCCTAACCCTCACCTCCCGTAATCAAACCCTAACCTAACTTCCCTTACCCTATCCCTAACATCTCCTCCTGTAGTCTAACCCTAACCTAACCTCCCTTACCCTATCCCTAACCTCACCTCCCGTAGTCTAACCCTAATCCTCTCCTCCCGTAGTCTAATCCTAACCTAACTTCCCTTACCCTATCCCTAACCTCACCTACTGTAGTCTAACCCTAACCTAACCTCCCTTACCCTCTCCCTAACCTCATCTCCTGTAGTCTAACCCTAACCCTCACCTCCGGTAGCCTAACCCTAACCCTCACCTCCGGTAGCCTAACCCTAACCCTCACCTCCCATAGTCTAACCCTAACCTCCTGTAGTCTAACCCTAACCCTCACCTCCTGTAGTCTAACCCTAACCCTCACCTCCTGTAGTCTAACCCTAACCCTCACCTCCTGTAGTCTTAACGCTAACCCTCACCTCCTGTAGTCTTAACGCTAACCCTCACCTCCTGTAGTCTAACCCTAACCCTCACCTCCTGTAGTCTGGCCACAAGAGGGCGACCTTGGTACAAGGGTTTTAAATTGTTTGCAAACTAAAGCCCCATACGTACTAGAGACGATGGGCTCTACTGCTCACATTGTTAATGATATCGGTGGTGAGCGATATTGAGTGTATATTGAGCGATATTGAGTGTACACACTGAACAGTATCATTAATAATATCGTTCAGTGACATCACCTGCTACTAATATACCTCGTTGACTATATAGTCAACATCGAGGTTGCAGAACAGACATGGAGGGGACAATAGTGAACATACACAGTGTTTATGGGACTTTAATGTTTTATTATTTCGCTTTACAGGCTTATACTTTATTCTAACAAGCTGAGAACAGAAATCTCCTTTAACGAGTACAAAGTTCAATGACTCACGTGGCCTCCCGCTGCACACACGTGGCATATGTGGCATTATCTGGAGAAGAGCACTATTGAAACAAATCTCTTTCGGCAATGGACGCGTTTCATCTCCATCAGATGTCTCATTGTTAAGTGTTCCAGCATAAATCTATGTATGGGGAAATATAAGCTTCAAGGACTTTTAAGAATGGCGATTGTTGCCCATTGTCTGCCGAACACCTTTGCAGTCGCGCTGTTTTAACCGCAGGATTTTTTTCTATTTGCTTTTTTTTTATCATTGAGGAACAAGCTGATAATGATGGAAATGTAAAATGTAAATACTGTATCACAGCATTGCGTATCAGTAACCACTAACACATAACCGGAGACAGGAGCGCAGGAGAGGACACAGGCTTGGCGGATTTTTACAGACCCCACCCACCAGAGACAGGAGCAGAGGAGAGGACACAGGCTGAGTGGATATTTTAGACCCCACCCACCGGAGACAGGAACGGAGCGGGCTAAGCAGATATTTACAGGCCCCACCCACCGGAGACAGGAACAGAAGAGAGGACACAAGCTTAGCGGATATTTACAAACCCCACCCACCGGAAACAGGAAGAGAGGAGAGGACACAGGCTGAGTGGATATTTACAGACCCCACCCACCGGAGACAGGAACAGAAGAGAGGACACAAGCTTAGCAGATATTTACAGACCCCACCCACCGAAGACAGGAAGAGAGGAGAGGACACAGGCTGAGTGGATATTTACAGACCCCACCCACCGGAGACAGGAAGAGAGGAGAGGACACAGGCTGAGTGGATATTTACAGACCCCACCCACCGGAGACAGGAGCAGAGGAGAGGACACAGACTGAGTGGATATTTACAGACCCCACCCACCAGAGACAGGAGCAGAGGAGAGGACACAGGCTGAGTGGATATTTACAGACCCCACCCACCGGAGACAGGAGCAGAGGAGAGGACACAGACTGAGTGGATATTTACAGACCCCACCCACCAGAGACAGGAGCAGAGGAGAGGACACAGGCTGAGTGGATAATTACAGACCCCACCCACCGGAGACAGGAAGAGAGGAGAGGACACAGGCTGAGTGGATATTTACAGACCCCACCCACCGGAGACAGGAAGAGAGGAGAGGACACAGGCTGAGTGGATATTTACAGACCCCACCCACTGGAGACAGGAAGAGAGGAGAGGACACAGACTGAGCGGATATTTACAGACCCCACCCACCGGAGACAGGAACAGAAGAGAGGACACAAGCTTAGCGGATATTTACAAACCACACCCACCGGAGACAAGAAGAGAGGACACAGGCTGAGTGGATATTTACAGACTCCACCCACCGGAGACAGCAACAGAGGAGAGGACACAGGCTGAGTGGATATTTACAGACCCCACCCACTGGAGACTGGAAGAGAGGAGAGGACACAGGCTGAGTGGATATTTACAGAACCCACCCACCGGAGACAGGAGCAGAGGAGAGGACACAGGCTGAGTGGATATTACCTCCTATTACCTCTGTCCTAGAGGCAATCGCACATACACCAGCTTCATATACAGTATATGGTTTTTGCTCTTAATTATATGCATTTATATCCATACGCACAGTTTGGGGCAACATACGCCCGAATACCGGACCACAATCACCAAGCGCGCACTGCATCTGGAGTAAAGTATTTCTATACAACGTATATTACACTAATACGATGCAGACCTCCATCTGGGCCCCGGTAAAATGGAGGGGGCTTGGTCACTAGTGGGCGTGGTCTTTGGAGTGGGTGCAACAGCATTCTCATCGCACACACAGAGGGAGAGAGAGAGAGACGATTGGGGTTACTCAGACCTGATTGCCTAGTGCGGCAGCGCATGTGTACGGATCATAGCCTGCATGCTTGAGGCCATTGGTTGCCATGGGCCACTTCTCCGCTGGCTCACTTCTCCCTTATCACTGCTTCATACATCTACTCCTCAGTTGCAGATGGATTTGCAGATGGAATGCGATCAGCGATATATTCGCAATTCATTCGCAAACTTGTACGGGACAGAATTTCCCTCTGTCCGAATCAGGCCCTAAGTACGGTAATATGTACAAAGTCTCTACATAATGTTATTACAGTTCACCATGTGACTACATAAGTCTATAATATCCGTCATTACCTCTTACCGTTCACCTGGTGCGTTTCCCGATTCAGGGCCCTGACACTCCACAACCAACCAGGTAACAACAGGAACAATAAATAAACACAATTTATGAACAAATTCAGCGATCTGGCAAATTAGACTTCATTTAAGCTGTGAGCCCCATACGTCGCCGGGGGATGGGAGAAGCCACAGAGCGTGACTCTGCCGCACAGGAGAACTGGAGGGGGGGGGGGGGGGGGAGCCGGGGGTGAGAGGAGACTGGATGAATGAAATATTAATTGTGCAAATTTCATGTGTTTATAATATACAGAGTAGTTGCCTGCATATTAGCACCCCCCGTGTCTCTGCATATGATTACTAGCTGGAGAGGAACAGTGGCCCAACATTGATAGTCACTCTCCTCCCCTCCCCCCCCCGTGTCTCTGCATATAATTGCATACTGGGGAGGTACAGTGGCCCGACATTGATAGTCACCCCCCCCTCCCCCCGTGTCTCTGCATATAATTGCATACTGGGGAGGTACAGTGGCCCGACATTGATAGTCACTCTCCCCCCCCCCCCCCCCGTGTCTCTGCATATAATTGCATACTGGGGAGGTACAGTGGCCCAACATCGATAGTCGCTGCAACCCCCCCTAGTGTTCAGGTTTTTGTGCGAGCAGGGCGCCGTGAGGCGGACCGGGCCCGCCAATGTCACAGATGTGTGAAGTCCCGGACCACCGATGTCACAAAAGGGGTGTGCCCGGGCCGCAACGTCATTAAAGGGGGCAGGTCCGGCCAACGGCGCCATTAAAGGGGGTGGGCCCGGCCACCGTCGACACCAAAGGGGGCAGGCCCGGCCCCGACGAAGTCGATGTGCTGCCGGGGAAGCGCCAGGCATCGCCGTCTACAGCAGCGCTGGGCCTCCCCGTGCTGTGTGTGTCGGGGCAGACACCAAGGTGTTTTAGCGGGGCGCTGCTAGAGGGGCAGGGTGCATTTTGGCCTTTAAAAATCGGGAAAATCGCTAAAACATCCTAGCTGTACCACTACCCCCGTCCCCCTGTCCCCACCACCTCCGTGTCAGCATCAGAGAAGGGTCCCCACACATAAGGGACCCCCACACTGGCACTGCTGCCGGTGTGGGGCTAATGTTGCCTTGTGCTTGGGCAGTGGGGTGTAGGCGGGTGGCACAGCACAGGCGGACAGGGGGTCCTTGCATCGGGCTGGGCAGTCACAAAAGGGGTGTGCCCGGGCCGCAACGTCATTAAAGGGGGCAGGTCCGGCCAACGGCGCCATTAAAGGGGGTGGGCCCGGCCACCGTCGACACCAAAGGGGGCAGGCCCGGCCCCGACGAAGTCGATGTGCTGCCGGGGAAGCGCCAGGCATCGCCGTCTACAGCAGCGCTGGGCCTCCCCGTGCTGTGTGTGTCGGGGCAGACACCAAGGTGTTTTAGCGGGGCGCTGCTAGAGGGGCAGGGTGCATTTTGGCCTTTAAAAATCGGGAAAATCGCTAAAACATCCTAGCTGTACCACTACCCCCGTCCCCCTGTCCCCACCACCTCCGTGTCAGCATCAGAGAAGGGTCCCCACACATAAGGGACCCCCACACTGGCACTGCTGCCGGTGTGGGGCTAATGTTGCCTTGTGCTTGGGCAGTGGGGTGTAGGCGGGTGGCACAGCACAGGCGGACAGGGGGTCCTTGCATCGGGCTGGGCAGTCAGCGCCAGGGTCCCTGCCGCGGATACTGCTACTAGTCCCCCCCCCCCGTGTCTCTGCATATAATTACCTCACTGGAGAGGTACAGTGGCCCAACATTGCTAGTCGCTGCAAACCCCCCCCCCCCAGAAGAGGTACAGTGGCCCAACACTTAGAAGTGGGCAGAATATGGGAGGGTTGCCCCCTCTTCCAGGGCTGCAGGAGGCTACCCAAAAGATTGTGTGTCTCCTGCAGCATCTGTGACACAGGATGTTTCCTCTATATTTTCTGGGGCATTTACCAGAAAGAGGTGTGCCACATTAAAATGGCCGCCGCTTTCATGCATTGAGGACGCATTTCACAAATTAGCTATAAAAAGCCTTTTTCACGTGTGTTTCCCAGGATGTCTGGGAGCTTCCAGCATATTGGGAGACCCCCTGGGCCCCTGCCGTACTGTGTTCAGCAGCTGAGTTATACGCGTGTGATGTTCCATTGCCTATTCACAAATATGATCTGTGATTATTCCAGAATTTAGGGCCTATTTATGAAGCCTTATCAACAATTTATTTTATTTTCCTGTTTCTTCCATTATGAATTCATCCCATTATCACACGCCACTGGGCAGCCATTGCTTGCCAGGCAGCGCGGCACTAATTTCATTTCTCAGCCGCTCGTTTGTCACCGGAGTTGCCAGAAGTTTTATAATACAATAAAATTAGTCTTCGCTTCAGCCCAGCTACAGTATACAGCCCCCGGGCGCTGTGCCACCTATTTGTAACCCCCCTCTGGTGGCATGGGTAGAATTAACTGTACCCATGGGCACCTACTTGTACAAACTCCCCGAAATCAGAAAAGTCTGGTGTGTTGTTATTTGCTTTGCCAGCTGTAACAAGTCTCAGTGCGACTGCTGGGAAGGTTCACACAATACCGCGACGATGAAGACGTAAGTGCTCAGCGATGCTGCCAGAGAGGGGCCACGAGGTTTAAATGTCAGCTGTATTGTCCTCGCTCCACAGACTCTGACATGTGACTAATGGGGAGGCGTGGGGCCGCTGTACATGGGGGCTTCCAGTAGAGCTCGTGTTATAGTAATGAAGATGTGTCCTCGTACAACTAGCCTTTTGCTCTATATGACTCAAGACAAATGATGTGACTTAGGGCCCGATTTCAGGCCAGCCCGCTGTATACCGCTGTGCAGGGGTATACACACCCATTCCCAAGCACCCGGACAGAGAACAAAGCATCCAATGGTTACTTATCATCTAATGATTTCTCCACTTGTCGCTGCCGCCTGAACCATCGAGTCACTTGGTGACTGCAAGGATTTTTGTGATTTCCGGGCCGGCATAGATGTTATGTTCCCGGCCCCTTGCAGGCCAAGGGGCGCCTGCGCCGTGCACTCCCAGTGTTTCTTGGGGTGCGCTTACTGTCTTTGTGGGCACGTCCATGACCACCACCGCGGGAGTCGATTGCAGCCGGGCCCTTCCCACGTGCAGTGCCGTATTAACACGGTCACACATGTGCCAAATCTGGACCTTTATATATTTTTCAGGATTTATTTGGATATTATCTTAACTATGTACAAATTCATCGATGTTAGCAAAGCAAAAAAGCACGCATATGGACAAAGCCGTGCCGCGCTGTAATTGGGCAGATGTAACGTGCAGGGAGGATTAGATTACTAGTAACAGAAGATCAATGCAAGGAAAAGGTTGACGGGAATACGGTTAACGAGTTTTTTCACTTTTTTGGTGCCTTTTTTTTTACATAGGTTAACATGGACACGGTATCAGTGTACGGCACCCCCTCACATGGCTCACTGCGCTCTCACTGAATCAGGCATGGTGCCTCACTGCGTTCGCCATACTTCAGGCACGGTGCCTCACTGCACTCTCCTTGCTTCAGGCACAGAGCCTCGCTCCTCTCTCCCTGCTTCCGGATTGGTGCCTCACTGCGCTCTCCCTGCTTCAGGCACGGTGCCTCGCTGCACTCATCATGCTTCAGGCACGATGCCTCGCCATGCTTCAAGCACGTGACTCACTGCGCTCTCCCTGCTTCAGTCGCGGTGCCTCACTGCACTCTCCCTGCTTCAGTCGCGGTGCCTCACTGCGCTCTCCCTGCTTCAGTCGCGGTGCCTCACTGCACTCTCCCTGCTTTAGTCGCGGTGCCTCACTGTGCTCTCCCTGCTTCGGGCACGGTGCCTCACTGTGCTCTCCCTGCTTCAGTCGCGGTGCCTCACTGCGCTCTCCCTGCTTCATGCATGTGACTCGCTGCGCTCTCCCTGCTCCGGGCGCGGTGCCTCGCTGCGCTCTCCCTGCTTCAGTCGCGGTGCCTCACTCCCTCACTTGTTACTGTCGACCATTATCCCTGTTACTTGCGTCTCTCTGCTGTTAATGACGCTGCTGACCATTTTTAGGCGTCTAACGTGACGCGTTAGACCATAAGTATTTGACCATGTGACTGTCGCTCTAGACATCGTCAATCCATCGACCGGGTGCGTAGTCATTTTTGGAGGCCAGGAATTGGTATAAAGTCACAGATTAGTGAGGTGCAGGGCTCTGTCTTTTGCCTTTGACCCCGTCACACGCAGCCAATGCGTGTCCAGGCTGTCGACGCATTAAAGTTCTGTCGTATTAGCGGAGTCACTAAGAGAAATATTTTTGGAAAGGTCTGTGGCAGGACCCTATTCGTGGATAACCCCCCTCCCCCCCCACTCCCCTCTGTATCTCTCCAGTGGTAACTGTTCTATTGTACAAGGAGACATGAAAATTGTAACAGCCCAATCTAGGGTATGCTGGGGCTTGTAGTTCCCCCGCTGAAGGAGAGTTTCCGGTTGGTCCCCTCCGGTTGCTTAAATCCGCCCTTGTTTGTGTTTGTGCTGGAGAGGAGGCTGCGGGTGTCAGAATCTGCTTCTCACATGTACGTGTGGTATCACAGCACAATCCACACATCCTGACGGGGCCCCCCCCCCACCCCAGGCCTGCAGCGTGATGCAGCTGTCAGTGTCAGTGCACTTTCCCGCTCACTGCTCACAGATAGCAGGACCCCCGTGGGGCTTAGGCTACCGGTCAGTCACGTCCTTCGACTTCGCAGAGGCTGCAATCTCCTACCGACTCCCCACTGTCTCATCGGGACGCGCCGTCACAAGCTGTCAGCAGATATTCTCAGCCCATCCTAGTGTGAACAGCGGACTATAAATATCTTCCTTCCCATTATCGCTGAAATTGTCTCATCATTAGCTTAAAAGTAACCCCACATTTTCGACAAGTTGGGAAATGTATCAGCGAGCGCCTCGATCCTGCGCGGCACATCACAGAGGATTGACGTGTCGGTGGGACAGATGTGAATATTTTATTTAATACCAGAGATATACTGTACAGCTATCTTTTAAGGACAGCGATGCTTGAGCATTACCTGTCGCGGGCACTGTACCCAGGCGGCTGCATTGGCAGTCAGTCACTTTTCTCCTGCCTGGGTGTCACACGCACAGGATGACACTCTTCACATAAGTCCTATCTGCAAGACAACAGAAGCTGCACATCGCTTCCAGCGCCGGAAGCCTAGCTGGGGTATATATAAATACGACAAATGATGTATTCTAGGTTCCAGTCGCATAAGGTATATAAGAAAAAAACAATAGGCCTGATTGAGCTTTGTTAGTAAAGCAAAAAAAATGCTACAGGTGGGGCAGATGTTACAGGTAAAGAGAGAGAGAGAGTTAAATTTGGGTGGGTTGTGTTCAAACTGAAATCTAAATTGCAGTGTAAAAATAATGCAGCCAGTATTTACCCTGCACAAAAACAAAATAACTAACACAAATCGAACTCTCTGTTTGCACATGTTACATCTGCCCCAGCTGCAGTGCAGCATGGTTTTGCCCATTTTGAGAACAAATTTGTACTGTGATCCGATCTGAGTAGGGGCCATAAAGTACCAGTTTTACTTGGCGGCACCGGAAGGGGGTCTTCACCGTTTTTGCAATCATGAAGTTCTAAGACACCTAAATGTATCAATGTCCTCAGCGACCCCAGCTCCTGCGAGCCAAGCGTCACTGGTTCCCACGGTCTCAGTGGCTGTAGAGAATACGACCTTTTGAACTTGGTTTCCATGGGATGGAGAATGAGTGCACGGGCACCATGGCATCCTCACGCACTTCGCGTCTTCAGGAATGTAATATTCTCTCCCCTCGTCAATGACTGTGTGACAAATGTCTCTGAGACCCATCACAGTGGATGTTGGACCCCGTCCTGGCGGCGTTTTGCTCTGGCCGAGATATGGCACCACATTATGCACTGATAAATCTTATTCGTGGATGGTAACCTTTATTTGATTTGCCATTAGTGGCTGCGAAAGATTAATCTCATGAGATTTTTGTGTGAACATTACGGCCCTCTGCCCTGTTCCCATAGCAACCAATCAGCTTCTACCTATCCTTTTATAGAATCTACTTGATAAATGTTATCTCACAGCTGATTGGTTGCAATGGAAAACGTCTGCACTGGTTCAATTCTCCATTCTTTACTTATGAGTGCTCAGATTAGGCTGATGTAGACGGAGAGAGTTGTAGTCCGTGCTAGTTTCAAAGTGGTAAGATGGCCATACACGACTGCAGTGTCGTATGGCCATACAATCCCACGAGAACCGCCTACTACCTTACCAGGCAGCGGGATCACCCGCGATACATTGCATGCAGTACCTCTGTTTGTGATGTGTCACATGTGACCCCGTTCCCCGCCGCAAGGAGGGGGTCAAGTCAGAGGACTGACGTGCAGCACGTCTGACCTCCGACACCAACCCGATGTGATGGGGTTGGTGCAACGGATCCAAGTGGATGTCAAAACATATCCAATTTGGGCTGTTTTCAACCGATTTATCAGCCCGATAAGTCGGAATCGGGTGAAAACGTCCAAATCGGACAAGTGTATGTGGGCCTTACTTAAGTGCTAATAGTATCTTATACTTTTGATTGAGTTAGTTACAGAGGAGGGAAACAATCCAACAGCAATTTCATTATTATTATTTTTGTTAGACTGAACGGGGTCTAAGCGGTGGTGCGGGGACGTATATGAAATACATCACAGGAGTAAGTTGATAAGACGTCTTCACAGCTTCCTTACTGCATATCCAGAAAGTTTGAAACATATCAATACAAAATTAGCTTTCACTTTCTGTTATGCCATCTTTTAGCACACAAAGGAGTCATTTATTCAGTCGAGTGGCCTCTAGTGGTCACTGGCGGTACTTCACCTCATAGAGGTGAGGAGTAGTTAGCCTTTTATATAGAGAGATATTTATGAAGGGGCAGTGACCATGCACAGGGCAGCCGAGAGGAATGCTGGGCCCCGGTAAAATTTTTGGGATTTGGCCTAAGTGTGAGAGGTGTGGCCACCTCCTGTGCTTAGGCCACACCCTTAAAATGTTGAGAGGGTTTAGAGTTGCTGCCCAGGAGGGATGGAGGGGGAAGAGAGGGGTCAGACTAGGGCCTTTGCCGGGCCCCTCCAGCAAGCCTGGGTAATTAGTACCTGCCCCCCCTCTCGGCTGCCCTGACCATGCACTCTCTATGACTAATGACACCCCAAAACCTGAGCTCGGTGTGGCCCTCGCATGGAGTAATTTTGCCAGTCAGCGAAATTACTCTTGAAATTATTATTGTTTTCCAGTCAAGAGCTACAACCATGTTGGCAGCACAAAGCCGCAGTTGAACGTCCATTTTAATACGCCGCTCTGACAGAAACTAGTTAATATACCCTATTTTGAACTGGCAAACTTTATCGTTCAGTGCTCTTTAATTAACAGGCTTTGATCCAGAAAAAAAAAAAACGGTCTGGCCAGTCAATATTAAGACAATAACACAGCTTCAAAAAGGAGGGGAAAAAAATAATAAAATAAAAGATTCACCGCTCTCATTTAGCGAGTGGAGGAGTGATAAATTCTGCTCTGAAATTACCAATTAAAATGCCTTGATGTAAGTCAGTCTTTGCCGAACATTCCTCAAATTGAGAAATAGTTTAATTACCTGCGGAATAAAAAGGACAAAAGATTCCCAATTGCGGCCCTTGCAGAGGCTGCATCTGAAAGTGAAATCTGTCACTCCCACGGTGTTTGCTGCCTAATCTCCGGGCCGGCTAGCACCGTTGTCTGTGGGTTTGTAGCGGTACAAATCTGCAATGCTAATAAGCCGCTTAGTACTGGCAGTCAACAAACAACGCAGCAGCCCGTAAATCTCTCCAGAGAGAGCGACCGTATGAGAGTTCCTTGGCAAGAAGAGGGCAATGAAATGTATTGTAGGGGCCAACTGGGACTTCTGTATATACATAAGGCCGGCCCTCTGACCATATCACCCCTTGCTAACACGATCACGCAGGTTAATGTTGGGCAGCACAGATGGTTTAGTGGTTAGTATTGCTGCCTCACAGCACTGAGGTCATGGGTTTGATTCCCACCGTGACCCTTACTGTGTGGAGTTTTTATATACTCCCCGTGCTTCCGTGGTTTTTCACAATCCAAAAATATACTGGTAGGTTAATTGTCTCCCAACAATGGGGTAAATTTACTAAGACATGAGTTCTAATGAAGATGGGGTGTTTCCCATAGCAACCAATCAGAACCTACTTCTTATTTATATAGCACCTTTATTTAACTAAGGTAGACAGGGTTGAACGGTCGACACTAGCATTAGGTTGACAATGGCACTGGCGACATGAGTTTTTAACGTGTTTTTGTCCCGAATGTTGACACAGTCGACATGGCCACCGTCAAAGTGTACCACGTCTCCTTGCATGGCTAACTGCGCTTGGCATGCTTCGGGCCTGGTGCCTTGTGCACTATTTTATTCTCCCACCATGCTGTAGTGGATGGTAGGGCATGAAATACCATCTCTGTCGTCACATGTCGGCTTAATACAAAAAAAGTGATAATCTCACGTCGACCTTTTTGACTGTCAACCTTGCCATTGTCGACCAAATGCTTGCGCCAACTTTCCAACCCTGTGAACCTTCAGTGACTGGATCCCCTAGAAGACAATGGTAATAGAGTACTGTACATGTTATCATCAGAGATCAACATGATTCCAAGGTGACATTATAGATAATTCCCTAATATATTGCAAAGAAGCAGCAAATAAAATGTGTACGTCTCAGTACTAGTATCAGATTTCTACCTGTGTGCTATCCATTAGCATGGTAACATAGTGGTGAGCATTACCATTACTGGGACAGTTATGCTGAGTATACACGTATGTATGTACAGTAGCATTGCACATGGGCGATGTACTTGTAGGAAATTCACATTTATAGAGATCGAATGGTAAAAAGATGCCCAACACCCCCCGGACAATAGTAATAGACGCAGGTGGTCCTCTACTGGAGATATGTATTTATTGTAAGGGGAGTTATTGTTCTTCGTTTTATTGAGGAGTTCAATTAATTATATTTTCTAGTTTAATCTAGCATTAATAGCGTTCATTATAATATTATAGCACAGCAATAACTGGCTGTTACCGTCTCTCCACGCCGCATTCTGCTGTTAATAAGTCCCACTGAGTCCTGTTAAATCTGTTCAGTAGTCAGAAAATGCCCATTAACATTGTAAGCACTCGGCTGGAAAAGTCCCATATTCCATAACGTTTCCAAATATGAAGTGAAAAATATGCCGTCTTGAAACAGTCAGTAAATCAAATGTACATACTATTGGCGGATTCAGTGGTGGGTGGCAATTGCATCGCTAATTGCCTAAACCTGCAAAACCACAGGTGGTGTCATGAGGGAGGAGGAGGAGGAGGAGGAAGAGGATGTTGCAATAAAAACAGAGCTCAGAGGGGTGTTCCAAAGCCTTCCTGCTCATAACTTTACATACCACGTGATAAGGGTCACCACCAAGACAGGAAGGGGGCATTACCAAAACACCAGTAGGGTTACAGACACGTCATTTGCCAGACTTTAGGTCATTTTTAAAAATATGTATTTATAGCATCATGACTCTACCATGCCTCTACATAATGCCCCAAATTCCCCTACTTCTAGTTTTTAAACAATTTAGCACTGGGGCAGTGCAGGGCAGGCAGTGGATATAGTGGCACTGGTCTGGGATATTGCAGTTATGGATAGTGTATTTAATATAGTGGCACAGGTGTGTGTGGGGGAGGTGGCACATCATCGGGAGTGGGGGAGGAGGCAGCACTTGGAGCTGAGGCTGCCTCTTCCCTATAGTCGGAATGCCGGGTTGCTGGACCCGGGATTGTTCAAATGGCCCATTCACACTGCACGTTGACCCAGGTAAACCCGCCAACAACCCAGGCCTAACCAGGGTTATTTGTGTTATGTAAAAGGGGTGTTTGAAACACCGGTACTTATGTATTATCTGGACTCCCATGTTAAATGCACCCCATTTTTTCATACCCCTACTATCCAACTACGCATGGAGTTGATTTTATATAGTGTGGCGAGCGCAGCGAGCCACCGTGCCCGAAGCGTGGTGAGCGCAGCGAGCCCCGCGAGGGGACGCGGTCTCATAAGAAAAACGGGAGTCCAGATATTACATAAGTACCGAAACCCCTAATATTTAATTATATTTTCAACAAGTGACCTATTGCATATTAGAAACCGCTGAAAGCATTTTTCGGGGGCGTGGCCTAATTTGGGGCGTGGCCTATACTCGCGGCTCCCCCTGCGAGGCCACGCCCCCATTTTGCCGCTATGGGGGCATGACCCAGAGGCTCTGTGAGCCTCTAGCCATGCCCCCAGCCCCCTGGCTGCGGGAATAGACGCTGTGCGCATGCGCACAGCATTTATTCCCCGCTGCTTAGTATCTGACGGGGGGACTCCCAACAGCCCCCCCACACACCGCAGGACACTGCCGCCCGCGGGTGGGACAGCGGGACAGGCCCTGACAATCGGGACTGTCCTGATAAAATCGGGACTGTTGGGAGGTATGTAGATGCAAGGAGGCGACGACAGATAAGGGCAAGGAGGCGACAACAGATAAGGGCAAGGAGGCGACAACAGATAAGGGCAAGAAGGCGACAACAGATAAGGTCGTTTAAAAACCCTTGAAAATAAAGGAAAAACACAGCACAAGAAATAAATGTAACCGAGCTACAAAAGTCAAATAGAAAATCTCAGGCAAATGACTGCGGCCGGGAGGGGGGGGGGGTGTATTTTCATCTTCTCCGCTGCCTCGTTCTTCACCCCCATATAAGTGTTTCATCTTTACACAATGAGCCAGAACAATGGGCAGGAGGAAAAAAGAGGTTAAAATGTAATTTCTCCGGCGACAAAGTCCAGCAAAGAAAAATGAAATAGATTTTATTATTTTGCAGCCTGTGAGTCGCTTACTATCCATCGTTTCTCCCAAGGTCTAATAGTCTGCTGGTAATTCCTCTATGACCCTGCTAGTGTGTCGGGGACGGTGTATGGCAGCACATTATTACACTATCAGCGGCAAAGCTAACAGCATCCCAGCAACAGCGGGGAACTCGCACTGTAATAATGATGCTGCATGTACTCTATTCAGCCTGACACAATGTATCGCAGCCGGGCGCAGGAGGCGCTGCTTATTATATCCTGTGCTGGGAGGGCTGTACTAAGCCGAGGACAGAGTTAAAGTACTAGTCAATCAGCTCCTAACTGTCATGTGGCAGGTCGTGTCTTTGAAAAATGACAGTTTGGGTCCGATTGAATGCCCCAGTAAAACCCACCACAGATCGTACCCCCCCCCCCCCCCCCCCCTCACCTTCTCTCCAGCATTTATACGCCGGAGGCTAAGCTCCCGCTGCCCCAACCGTTAGTCACAGCAGTGACCACAGGCGGCAGGCTCAGGGATGTTCACGGCGGCTCGGTAGGACTCAGGCGCCTGAACTCCTGAGTGCTCCCGAGTCCCCCCGAGCCTGCTGCCTACGTCACTGCTGTAAAGTGAATGGCAGCTGGGGAAGTGGCAGGGGTCAGGGGAGCTCCCGCATATGATCGTCGGAGCAGAGTTGATGGGGGGGTTGGGGGGTGCCTCTAGAGGTGGCGCACAATTGGACATCACTGCCGCGCGCACCTATTGCATATTAGTGGTATGCCCGGAAAATTTCCGGCCATACCACCCAAGGGGTGAAACTCTCTCTACTTTACACTCTCCAAGGTTTAGAGTTTAGTACATCTTCCCCAGGGTCCTAAAGTGCTGAAAGTGGTTGTTAGCAAAGCAGATATATATATATATATATATATATATATATATATATATATATATATATACAATTTCAAATAAAAGGATATCACTGCTCCTCACCTCTATGTGGGGAATTCAGGTGTTGTGCATGCTGGCAGCCACTAGATGGAGCAAGTCAAGTGTCTATGACCAATCCGTCCCTGACCAGGGGTGACTATGTCACCTGTGCTACATGTAACCAATAGCATGCTGATTTGTACATACAGTTAAACCCCTTCACAGCCTCAGGTTTGGGGTACTCTCTATAGACCCAGCCTGACCACATCTGTTCATCCAGGGTGGGGAGATGAATGAAGTGCCTGTCAGTAATGGGCTTCTATTGTACTTTACGATGGACCATTATGTGCTCAGTTTCAAGTACACGAGAAAGAACAAAATAGTTATTCTGTACAAGCTACGGATAGAGAAAGTTCACGATGTGGGCGGGCGGGATGCAGTATGGAGCAGGCAGTGTATGACTCATCTATAGATCCCGCTGTTACCAGGAGAGGGGAGTGCAGACCGTCACAGTGTGCGATCTCTCATCTCCCATTACCCGGGACGTCTGTGATAGGTGAGGGAGAAAGATGGCGCCAAACAGGCCATTTCCAAATTACTCAGCAAGACAGTCTAATAGGTGATAATCTATATGTGTCGGACTCTGGGTCTTTAGAGGACGTAAATCCCACAATAACTGCGCCTGCGGTCAGTGCTGAAAAGTGATGCTAAGGACAGCAGGAAATCACCAGAAATATGGCCGCCGCGCCATTTTCTTGGAGATCTGTGCATTAGAATCTGAGTGGAGGAGGGTGTACTAAGGTCTCCTCACTTAAAACACCCTGACACTGTGGTGGAAATTTACAAAAAATTTGTATATTCAGCGATGTCATTCGTATTCGTATTTTACACATCGATTGGCTTCATGCGTATCTGTGGTAGGATATGTTCGGTCGAGTATGTATAATTTACTAAGGTGTAGTATTTATGTCATTCATGTTATCCGATGGCGTTGTTGTTCGTAGCCAGTCGTATTTCTCCCATTTGTATTGGATACGGATGTACGTATTTCTACGCTTAATACACACTTTGCCAAGGTTCGTACAATCACATTCGTATAAACCATTTGTAAAAACATGTCTCGTATCAATATTGCTTAAAAGTTCCTGACATGGGGGTGCCTTCACGCAGAGATATATATAGCCCCCCAGCCCCCCTCCCTTGTGGGTTGAGTTAGGAGAGGAGACAGTGAGGGGCGCTGTTGGTGAGTAGCGGTTGGTTGTTTTTGTGTGCTTAATGGCCTTTTATGGGCTGCGCATTTGAGCACAGATGATCGTTGAACTTGGGTCAGATGTAAAACTCGCATCAATACGGTGTTCTACTTGAAATTCATTATATATATATGGATTTCTAAAAAAAATACAAACGTGAAAACACCAAAACATTATTTTTAATTAATCCTGTTTTTTCTTCACAGGTCACACTCAATTGATTTATTCCCACTGCAGGTGGGGCATATGTAACGTGTGCAGAGAGAATTAGATTTGGGTGGGGTTTTACTTCAAAGTGAGATCTATATTGCAGTGTAAAAATAAAGCAGTCAGTATTTACCCTGCACAGAAACCCAAATCTAATTCTCTCTGCACAGGTTACATCTGCCCCCCTGCAGTGCACATGGGCCCTTATTCTGGTTGGTGCGGCCAGAGCCGCACACGGGGCTCCGGCCGCACAAACCAATCCCCGCCCACCCTACGGATCGCCACGGCCGTCCGTACACGGACGGCTGGCGATCCGCATAAAAATGGTGGAGGCTACGCCTCCACCATGGTGGGAGCTGCCCCCTGCATTCGATGGTCGTCGACCATCGAAGGCAGGTCCGCACGCCGCGGCAGCTCCCGCAAGCTGAGACCACACGGACAATCGTCCGTGTGGTAGCTTGTATGGGGGCTGAAAGCTGACATCCGGCGACGTCAGCTTTCCGCCCCCATGAGTTGCGTCATGGCCTCATTACCATGCATACGCCCCGCGTTTGCATGGGAACGCCCATGAAACGCGGGGCGTACACATAGGGAAATGAGGGCATGATGCCTCTCACGCCCCTATCCGCCCCCTTTGCGGCGGACGAAATCCGTCTGCGGCGAAGGGGGCTGCACATGCGCAGATTCACCTCTGCGCATGTGCAGTGTAAAAACATCGGCGGTACGGCCGCACGCGGGCCGTACCGCACGAACTTGAATAAGGGCCTTGGTTTTGTCCATCTAAAGGTGCGTACACACGGGGGGAGATATATTGCTAGCAATATATTGCTTGCAATATATTGCTGAGCAATATATTGCTCAGTGTCTCTTTTTCAACAAGCGACCAGAGATGGTCGCTGTTGAAAACGAACCTCTGCTGGGGGTGCCGCAGAGGTAATTAGCTGGTCGCAGGAGCAAGCTCCTGCGACCAGCGATTACAATGGGGCAGAAAACGGGAGCGCGCACCCGGCGATTTATCGCCGGGGCACACTCCCAATCACTGGCAATATGGTCGCCTGCGACCACATTCCCAGCGATTATAGCACCTATCTCCCCCGTGTGTACACAGCATTAGAAGGAATTTGTCAGAGAGAGTGAACTAGAATAACCCCTGTGTGAGAAGTGTTTTGCTGCATCAGTTGTCTCCATCACGCCAGGCATCTTCCACCATATGATGCATAGACAGGGTACATATGAACTTACCTGCCTGCACCCCAGACCACAACCACTTGTATAGATTTATTGCTAAGTGATTAACAAAATTAATGAATTTATTATTATTTAATAGTTTTGTATATAGCGCAGCTTCATCAGTCGCCAATCAGCTCCTTAATCCAAAGAGGTTCTTTTTTTTTCATTGAATTCAGTGCATTGTTGTGATCGGGAACAGCTGAGAATTGCAGCAATAGCGCATGAAGACAGCGCAATATACTGGCAGCGCAATATACTGGCAGCGCATAAGAGTTTATTCGCTCTATTTTAGGGCATATTCCATCTGTTTTTTGTGCGTCCAGACACTGACGGAATCTATTTATGAAGCATTACGAAACAACTCTCCGGCAGTGCCAGCGCTTCGCACAATGGGGCAGATGTATTAAGCCTGGAGAAGAGATAAACTGGAGATAAAGTGGAGATAAAGTGGAAGGAGATAACGCACCTGCCAATCAGCTGTGTTTGAAATATGACAGTTGGGATCTGATTGGCTGGTGCGTTATCTCCTTCCACTTTATCTCCAGTTTATCTCTTCACGAGGCTTAATACATCTGCCCCAATGTAACAAGAGAATAACTGTAGATAAATCACTATTTTCTCCTGCGGTGCCTCGTTTTACCATCCCGATAATCCTCTTTGGCGATGAAATATTAGTCAATATATCATATCAAGCAGCCAATGGCTTAGCTTGTGTCAGGATGGAGTTAGAGATAACTGGCAATGGTGGTCAGCAATAGCATAGTGCTGCACAATCGCTCGCCTTGGCCACCATACTATGACGGGCAATCTGTACCTAGCATGGGCCTGGCACAGGATATACCATGCAATGAAAGGTACATGTGCATAAAAAAATGAGCGTGTCAGTCCTTACACATTCAGACGCAGGTCTGTACCCCAGGAAGGGGCATAACGTTGCAGGAGGGCAATTGGCAAAAGATCCTGACAGATGCTGCTTCAGGCCTAAGATCAAGGGGCAACTTAAAGCTGGCTTGTATTGGACTCTGGTGTCACCAATGGTCCATCCCAGCAGGATGGGCAGCTTGGGTGGACTCTGTAGTGTGACAAAGGCAGCACTGGCCCTCTGCCCTGGAAACACTCATATTAGGAGAGCACAGATGCTGCTAATCAGCCTTCATGTGGAAGTATGCTGTCCCTGCCACAATATATGTGTTGGCGTCTCCATTCAGTCTTGGATGGTAGCGTCACCTAGCCTAGAGAAACACAATTGTTATTGTATTTCCATGTGTATGCCGCCTTCTTCTGTCCACAGAATAACCTTTGTTGAGCACAACCTCGCGCTATTCTCCAATTCTCAGTATTTTACGCTCATTTAACCATAAACACCATTTAATGCAAAATTTCAAGTAATGTGTTCCGGTAACGTCGCCCTTATCCCATGAAACATTGCTACTTTCCAGTGGCATTTATAGAAGCATTTAATATGTTCCCAGAAGTAACAGAAATGTGAGAGATAAATTATTTTTCCAATATCTCTTAGTTGGCTGTCCTCCATTGTTCTGTTTCCTGCAATCAGATCACTTCTGGGAGTCGCTGTATCACAATGAGGGGTTTCCAAGAGTCCTCGAGGTGCCCCCGATTCAAAAAGTGGCCAGGCCAGAGACTGCACCGCGGGTCACCCTGTGACAGACAGCCTTACTCAGGCTGCAGTTGCAAAGGGGCATTGTGACAGATGGTCACAATGTCCGTGTTACTGTGTGATGGCATCACATAGTAATACAATTGCAAATGCACGCAGGGGGCAGTATGAAGGCAAGGGGTGGTATGCAGACAGGAGTGGGTGGTATGCAGGCAGCAGGGGGTGGTATGCAGGCAGCAGGGGGTGGTATGCAGGCAGCAGGGGGTGGTATGCAGGCAGCAGGGGGTTGTATGCAGACAGCAGGGGGTGGTATGCAGGCAGGAGGGGGTGGTATGCAGGCAGGAGGGGGTGGTATGCAAACAGGAGGGGGTGGTATGTAGGCAGGAGGGGGTGGTATGCAGGCAGGAGGGGGTGGTATGCAGGCAGGAGGGGGTGGTATGCAGGCAGGAGGGGGTGGTATGCAGGCAGCAGGGGGTGGTATGCAGTCAGCAGGGGGTGGTATGCAGACAGCAGGGGGTGGTATGCAGGCAGCAGGGGGTTGTATGCAGGCAGCAGGGGGTGGTATGCAGACAGGAGGGGGTGGTATGCAGGCAGGAGGGGGTGGTATGCAAACAGGAGGGGGTGGTATGCAGGCAGGAGGGGGTGGTATGCAGGCAGCAGGGGGTGGTATGCAGGCAGCAGGGGGTGGTATGCAGGCAGGAGGGGGTGGTATGCAGGCAGGAGGGGGTGGTATGCAGGCAGCAGGGGGTGGTATGCAGGCAGCAGGGGGTGGTATGCAGACAGGAGGGGGTGGTATGCAGGCAGCAGGGGGTGGTATGCAGGCAGCAGGGGGTGGTATGCAGGCAGCAGGGGGTGGTATGCAGACAGGAGGGGGTGGTATGCAGGCAGGAGGGGGTGGTATGCAGGCAGGAGGGGGTGGTATGCAGGCAGCAGGGGGTGGTATGCAGACAGGAGGGGGTGGTATGCAGGCAGCAGGGGGTGGTATGCAGGCAGGAGGGGGTGGTATGCAGGCTGCAGGGGGTGGTATGCAGGCAGCAGGGGGTGGTATGCAGGCAGCAGGGGGTGGTATGCAGACAGGAGGGGGTGGTATGCAGACAGGAGGGGGTGGTATGCAGACAGGAGGGGGTGGTATGCAGTCAGCAGGGGGTGGTATGCAGGCAGCAGGGGGTGGTATGCAGACAGGAGGGGGTGGTATGCAGACAGGAGGGGGTGGTATGCAGACAGGAGGGGGTGGTATGCAGTCAGCAGGGGGCGGTATGCAGGCAGCAGGGGGCGGTATGCAGACAGGAGGGGGCGGTATGCAGACAGGAGGGGGCGGTATGCAGACAGGAGGGGGTGGTATGCAGTCAGCAGGGGGTGGAATGCAGGCAGCAGGGGGTGGTATGCAGACAGGAGGGGGTGGTATGCAGACAGGAGGGGGTGGTATGCAGACAGGAGGGGGTGGTATGCAGTCAGCAGGGGGTGGTATGCAGTCAGCAGGGGGTGGTATGCAGTCAGCAGGGGGTGGTATGCAGGCAGCAGGGGGTGGTATGCAGTCAGCAGGGGGTGGTATGCAGTCAGCAGGGGGTGGTATGCAGTCAGCAGGGGGTGGTATGCAGACAGGAGGGGGTGGTATGCAGTCAGCAGGGGGTGGTGTGCCAGCGGTGTGCAGGCAGGGGGCGGTATGCAGACAGGAGGGGGTTGTATACAGACAAGGGGGTGGTGTGCCAGCGGTGTGCAGGCAGGGGGCGGTATGCATGAAGGTGGCGGTATGCAGACAGGGGGCGGTGTGCAGGAAGAGGGCGGTGTGCAGGAAGGGGGCGGTATGCAGACAGGGGGTGGTATGCAGACAGGGGTGTGGATCGTATTATTGACCACACTTAGGTCGGCAGTCATTAGGTCAACACTGTTGGGTTTGACAGGCAGCAAGGCCGACAGGGTTCTAGGTCGACATCGATGATGATCGATGTCTAGGTCGACATGGGACAAGGTCGACATGAGTTTAGGTTGACAAATGCATTAGTGCGACAGGTCGCGAGGTCGACATGGTTTTTTTCACCGTTTTTTACCCGAATGTCAACACAGTCGACATGGACACAGTTGGAAGTCTACCGCAGCCGCTCACTTCACTCGCAATGCTTCGGGCACAGTGCCTCGCTGCCCTCGGCACACTATTTTATTCTCCCACCACGCCCTAGTGGATGGTAGGGCATGAAATACCGCCTCTCGGCACAAAAAACTGTGAAAAAACCCATGTCCACCTCGCGACCTGTCAACCTAACGCATTTGTCGACCTAAAACCATGTCGACCTTGTCTCTTGCATTACTGTGAGCAGCTTATCATATTCTTACTGAATCAGGCCCTGAGTAAGGTTTAAAAAAATTGTTAGTGTTTATTAGAGTAAAAACTATTAATTAATAGATTGTTTTATTATTTACTTGTTTATGATTTTTGTTGCAGATGCTTCAGCTCCCAATACAAAGCTCCACTGTGGAACTACAAGTCCTCGCTCGGCCTGCAGCCTCTGTCTGGACCAGGACAAAGACCAGCAGCCACGGAGGCTTCTCCAATCAATATAAAATATTGGATGTGACTGCGTGCAATATTCCCAGTGCAGACGGATGACAGCCCCAGAGGAATTCAGACTGTTCCAATTGCACAAGTTTTTCCAGACGGCCAAAAAGTGTTTTTCAGCTTCACAGCGGCAGCCAAAGTACTTTATTCATCTGCCAGATTTGGACATTGGAGTTGTCACTGTCACATCTCTGCCACTTACCTCGCAGGACAAGAGCCGGCGCCCAGCTGTCATTGGTCAATTGTGCTCCTGCCTGTGAGAGTTTTTTTTCTTTCTTATTCCCTGACACTTGGAAGCAATTCTCTCATCACCTCTGTAAGCCGAGATTGTGTCCAACCCGATGTCACCCATCTGTCAGAGCGCCTGAGTCTTCAGTTATTCCTGCGCTGTTCAGGGACCCATCCAGCACTGTCTCAAACATATTCAATTACTCCTCAAGTTCTGCGCTGACATAAAGAATTCAGAAGTAAATGGGGTCTGACTCTGGGAGGATTTACTGGCGTTTAATTCTACTTCTGGGAAAGCGGGAAGATATATGTAACATCTAAGAGCCAGTCGCTGCTAACTGTAGCCCTCCATCTGCGCAGTCTGCAGCAGGAGGAGTGGTACTGTGTAGATCACGTATGCTGTGTGGGCCACGCATTAATGGTTCCTCTATTATCTCCTAATCCTGGCTGTGGCCCACGATTCCAGTGTGCCAACGTGCATGACAGTGGGTGTGGCTTGCACGTGTGTCGCAGGGATGGTGCAAAAGAGGAATGGGAAAGGAAGTTAACTATTAGGGATGGCTAATGAACATTAATGATTCATAATCATCGATGGATTATGGTCGATGTAGAATATTTTTACCATCTATGAGGGAGAATCCTATAGTACATCGATGGCACAACATAACTGATTAAATCCCCCCACCCCAAGGTGCTGGGACACACCCCACCTCCAGTTTCTGATTGGCACACGGGACAGTTAGTCAAAGAAAAGCGATAACCATCGATGGTCATCCAGTGCATAGTATGCTGCCATCGATAACCTCTTGCACTTGCGCCATCTACGTCAACCCTTGATGGCGACCACCTCGATGGCCTTTCCTAGTAACTATAATGGGAGTGGGGACAGGTGGCGCAGATCCACTGTGGGCAGGAACTGATGTGAATGACTGCACTGCGGAATATGTGTGCGCTATTTAAATGTTACTACTGTACTGTAAGTATATCCCACTCCATTATATTACAGTATATTCACTGACGTGTGGGTTTACACAAGCGGAGATGTTTCCCATAGCAACAATCAGATACCAGCTAATATCTCCTAGAAGATGCTAGATAAATGATACGTAGAATCTGATTGGTTCGCAGCCCTGCAAGAAGATCTGAATCGGGCCCTCTGGCCGCTGGGTACTCCACCTGCATGCCAGCTGTGATAGATGATTAGGTGGAAGATGGGCACTAAAAAGCTTATCTGCTGTAATGTCACATTATATACACCTCTAAGCGCTACTTACATTAACTCTCAATAATTACAATATACATAGAGGACAAAATTAATTAAAATTGTAATTAAACATGATAGGATTCCATGTGTCTGGGAAGTGGGGAGCGAGCAGCGGGGTATGTGTGCGCCAGCAGAACGTTACATGGTATATACACTGTATATATATATATATATATAGTATATATACGGTACTTGTGGAGTATCACGGCTCCCACGATGTGCATCGCAAGCTAAAAAATCGCATTGCATGCGATCAAATCGCATGCGATGCTATCGCATGCGATTTTGCACTGAAATGCATCCAAATGCATTGAAATGTGCAGCAAACATGTTAAATGCCCCCAAATGTCATTTTTCAGAGTGTACCACCCCCACTATCAACGCCAACCCGAAGCGTGGCGAGCGCAGCGGTACGCGTCCTACGACCTATTCATACCCCCACTATCCACGTCGGCGTGGAGTTGAGAATAGAATAGTGTGGCGATCACAGCGAGCCACCGAGCCCGAAGTGTGGCGAGCGGACGCGGATACCTTCACAGGTATCCGCGTCCCCTCGCGGGCTTCACAGGTGTCCGCTGCGCTCGCCACGCTTCGGGCTCGGTGGCTCGCTGCGCTCGCCACACTATTCTATTCTCAACTCCACTCTGACGTGGATAGTGGGGGTATGAAAAGGTCGTAGGACGCGTACCCCCACTATCAAAAATCTAACTCTCTCTGCACATGTTACATCTACCCCACCTGCAGTGCACATGGTTTTGTCCATCTAAGAAAGAATTTGTCAGAGTGAACCAAAATAACCCCCAGCATCACACCACATCACACCTCATCACTTATCGTGTCTGGACGCTCAGATCTCAGCAGTGCTGGCCACTCTCATCCACACAATGGGATCATTGCGGGAATTGTTCCGCCGTTTGAATCGAAGTTTCCGGATAGATGGCGCTGATTGTGACACAGGTCACCAGCTTCTCTGGGTCGACAAAGAACGGAACAAAGGGACGTCTCCCCCCTGACTTACAGACATACAAGAGAGATAAATGGTGTCTCAGCTAATTGTCATGTGGAGGAGATAAGAGTCCGACCATCACCGGGAACATGATGGGGACATTGTCCGATAGCAGCACATTCATACCGGGGATCTGAGGGCTTACATTAGAACAGAGATATTGTCGCAGCAATATACAGAGAAGAAGAGAATGGCGCTGGGGGTAAATATGTTCATAACTATCACATAACTAATTGTAATATCTATATAACCTATGTTATACAGATGGAGCAGCTCCTGGCGATTCTATCGCCATCCGCCAGCTGCCGCCATAGCCCCAGCAGCTCCCCCAGCACACTCCCTGCCCGCCGCCTTGCTGTCGAGGACACGCAAGCGTGTGAGACGCTCGTACAGATGGAACTCCTGTCCGCCAGCCTGCGCCAGCTCAGGAGATCTGGAAATCCTGCAGGCTGGCTGATAGGCGCTCCGTCTGTAACCCTATAAGGTCTGTCCCGAGTCTGAGATGTGCAGCGGGCATCACATACCCCTCCCACACTACTCTCAGTGCCAGCGGCCACTACAGCCCGGGGACAGAGAGAAGGGTGAGACACGGGGAGGTGCGTCGCAGTAGAGTGAGATAAAGTAGTGGCCACTCAACTTCGAATTGCTGTGTTGTGGGCTGTTTTTGAAAAATGACAGTTAGGGGCTGGCCGGTTGGTACAAATTCACTCCCCTTGTCGATGGAGGGGATTTCTGCGTGTGTCCAAGCCCCTGGAGTTTGGAGCTCAATTTGGGCGGGAAGGGGGAAGGCATGGGGTGGACGCAGAGGAACACCCGAAGACATCAGTGAATCAGGCCCTTTGTCACAGGTAAATGAATACACCCCTAAGGGCGTTCAGAATCAAGAAAGTTTGCCAGACATTGTGCCTTATTCTAGTTCACTCTTTCTGACAAAATCCTTCTTAGATGGACAAAAGCATGTGCACTGCAGGTGGGGCAGATGTAAAATGTGCAGAGAGAATTAGATTTGGGTGGGGTTTTGCTTCAAAGTGAGATCTATATTGCGGTGTAAAAATAAAGCAGCCAGTATTTACCCTGCACAGTTACATCTGCCCCACCTGCATGGTTTTGTCCATCTAAGAAGGATTTTGTCAGAATGAGTGAACTAGAATAAGGCCCATTGTGCTACGGAACAGAAAGAATTGCTGAGGAATCACCAGGCCTCGTAATAATGGATTCCACGGAATTCTATATAGATGATTATACTCCATGACACATAATCCGAGGCCGCGGGCCGGCCCTTCCGCAGTGCGCCAGTCAGTAACAATGAGCAGTTTATGTTATCCTGTCTATTAGCCTTTAATCTTCCACTTTGCGTTATCACTGCCGTTACCTGGGCTGAATTAATACATTTAGATTTTGTAACATTCGTTAATTAATTCAGCAGAGGTGACGGCAGCAGACGAATAACCGGGAAGTTCAGGCGCAGAGCGCGCTGGCGCTGCGCGGATGCCAATGACTGACAGGCAGCGGTTTCACAAGCTCTGTGCAAGTTACCAATTAAAATAAACAAATTCTATTTTTTTTAGCTATATACAGAATGTGGAGACGCTGACCCCAAGGTCACATTATAATATATCATTTTCTTGCAGGTGATTAGGAGATGGTGCGCAGGTCACCTGGTTAATTGGCTTTATCCTCACATAAAATTCTTCATTCCCAGGCTTATGAATGCGCAGCGTTAGCTAATTAACTTTAATGCTGTCTTAAGACCCCGACTTGACAGAGAAAACAGTTCTGTGCGGCTCAGGCGCCGCTGAGAGGTCGGCCGGCGTTAACCGCATCAACAAGAAGGTGGAACTGTTCTTAGGTCTGGATTGTGTAGAACATACTCGGTCCTCAGGACCCCAAACAGTCAACGTTTCCTAGGTCACCCGGCAGGTGCACAGGTGTATTCATTACTCACATTTTAAAACGTCCACAAGTGGGGCTAATTTATTTCACGGGTGTGGATACCAGCAAGACATGAACTATAGATGGCAACAGCAATACGGTGCCCAGCTGCGGCCTTTCCAGCTTCAAAGAAAGTACCCATCTGGAAAAGTGTCATGCAATGGCATCCCTACCTCTGGGGACACCTGGAACTTTGGTTTCACCTCTCGGAGGGTGACACCCGGGTGCTGCCCTCACCTCCCTTGTGGCGCCCCTGGTGTGATGTGTACGGGCAGATTGTCCATCGCACATGCACATCACACAACGGCTCGTCAACATAGCGGAGGTCGCCGGCGTCGGATAATCTACACACAGTGAAGCATGTACAGAATCTAATAATTACACAGCACTAGCTGCAATGTATACTGACAAGACCCCATTAGTAACAGAGTAATGAGCGGTACACTTAGCACTGACGTGATCTTATCCACTACGGTTGGATACAGACAGGCAATGATGGTGTAAATGATAGTCAGTGACAGGACTGTGGGATACCCAGCAGGATGATCTCCATATGTGCAGATTAGGGATAATTGTGGCATCTGATGCCGGATGTCACACTCAATGGCCTATTACCCACAGAAATGTGTCAGGGGGGTTACATGTATTCCCAACCGGAACCGCGGCGATGTGACAAGTGATACAGGCGGAGGTGAGGGGTTAACAGGCACCATTATTACCTTACTCTGAGCACTAGAACAATAGAATTAGGATTTTTCATTTTAGTCTAATGTGTAAATAAATCTTACATGAGGAAACACAGAGACTATCGTCATTTGCAGGTCATTCAGTGGTGACGAACTCTCACAGAAATATGGAAGCAGCGGTGAGCAACTCCTGCATATTATTAGTTTTGTTTAAAAGAAAAAAAAAACAGCTATTTTAAATAAAAAAAAACAAAAAAAACAAATATACAAGTCTCTCTTATGGTATACATACTTCTTTAGATATGGCCTGAGGAAACCATGCTGAGACTCAGCCAATCAATGGCCGGCCAGTCATTTCAAAATATTCAGCAGCCGCATCCCACCACCCGGAAAAAATGCCGCTACACGCTCCAGCAGCCACTCGGACGGACCTTGATACCCACCAACGCCACCAGCTGGCCGGAACTTGCTGGCCATCGATAGTGCTAAACTATGCAATGGATGACCATCGATATTTTTACATATCGATGGTCATCCATTGTGGTTGATTGATTGGCCTGTGGGCCAATCAAAAACGGGGTGGCGGGGCTTCACGACTGTCAGGGGCGGAGCTATGCTCCGTGTCCCGTCACTTTGAAAAAAAGAAAAAGAAAAGCAAAACATTGTTTTGCTGTTCCATCGATGGAGGGAAACCATGTGGTTCTCCTCCATCGATGGCAAAAGTATTCGACATCGGCAATGAACCATCGATGATTTCGAATCATCGATGGTCGATGGCCATCCCTATTAATTGGTTGCTTGCCCAGACATCAGGGTGACTGACATTAAAAGAGAGGAAAGCAGTGAGCAAGCAACAGACAGCTATTGGGTACACAACGGCTGAAAGACATTTATTGCAGCCAATCAGTGAACTGGAGATTGAGAAATCCCACAAATGCAAATACATTAGCATATCTCTGACTAGGGCCCTGAGTACTGGATCTTATAACCCCTACACACAAACACCAGAACTGGTTATCATATACTATATACTGTATGACTTCCGTCCTCTCCAGTCTATACTGACTACAGGGGTAGGGTGCACAGCAGCTGACAGACAATTATTGCAGCCAATCACAGCTCTGAGTAAGGGCCCCCATACATTAGGCTGACTTGTCCTAAGGACAAGTCGGATCCAATTTTCCTGTGACCCGCCCAGCAGCTCCCCGGGAGGATCACATACGATTTGGCACTTGATGTATCACACGATATATCACATGTAACCAGGGAGCTGCAGTGGGTGGTGAGGAGCAGTGGGGCGGGTGGTGATCAGGATGGACACGTCGGGTATTATTTTTTGTAAAAAGTGTCAAATGACTGGCTGGCCTCTGATTGGCTGAGAGAGCACTCTCCCTTCCTGGCGGCCGCTGATTGGTTGAGAGAGCTCTCAGACAATCAAAGGCCAGCTAGTCATTTGACACGTGTTGTTTTTTTCAATTCTAATTCCTGCTTCTGCCCGACATGTCCGTCCTGCTGATCACCGCACGCTACACTGCTCCTCACCAGCCGCTGCCGCTCAGCACCCGCAAACCTGGAGTTAGGATACGCAAACAGGTGTGTGCCAGCAGTACGGTACTTGGAATCAGACCAGATTCATCGCGGGTACTAAAAAGCACCTGCGATGTGCCGCTGATGGGTCTGACCCGATGCGCACAGGACAATGCATCAGGTTGGATGAGGTATCAAACATATCTGATTTGGGTTGTTTTTCGGGCCAAATCGTCCCAAATCTGGTAAGTGCATGGGGGCCTCGAGTCAGAGGTGGGGAAATCCCACAGAGATGGGTATTTATATATTTATAATGACAATATTTAACACACCAACATGAAAACACATCCAGGTACACTGGTCACCTGGTACACAGGAGGAGGGGCTCATCTGTAGCTCCACCCACTGCTTCATATTATTAAATGTTCTACCTATTATATTCCCTTCCTTGTGATGTCACCAGTCTCTGTGCAGTTTTATCATGGTAATGTCTACCAGGTCCTGACACCCCCACATATAGTTATACACCCTCTCAATACCCATAATGCAGCATGGAGGGGCTCAGTGAGGGCGGCAGTGTAGGTGTGTAAGTGTCTGATGGGGTCACAAAGAGAATAAAAGGACATCTGTCCTGCCTCATAATCCAGGTATATCCTCACTCTGTCACAGGGGATATTGTCAGGTACCTGGATCTCTGTACTGTCATGTATCACTAAGTACTCATTATCAATCCTACACAGACACCAGGACGTGTTATTATGTCCAATGAGTGACTGATGTCCTCTCCTGTCTATACTGGGATAACACATCCCCACCATACAGCTCTCTGACCTACTGATATCCACCTCCCAGTAATGTCGCCCTGAGGAGAATCCCCTGGTGCTGATTACCTGACTATACTCAAATCTCTCTGGTGTTACTGGGTGATTCTGGTTTATATCTGACCATGATGCAGTTTTCTTGTCCCCTGATATCTGTATATCATTACTAGCTGTGGCTTCATCCAGTAATATGTCTGTAGCTTCCTGCACATAGATCCCTGTATTTATCCCGGTTATTATATCAGACTCTGTATCACCAGCTGTGGTTACATCCAGTAAAAGGTCTGTAGCTTCCTGTACATAGATCCCTGTATTTATCCCGGTTATTATATCAGACTCTGTATCACCAGCTGTGGTTACATCCAGTAAAAGGTCTGTAGCTTCCTGTACATAGATCCCTGTATTTATCCCTGTTATTATATCAGACTCTGTATTACCAGCTGTGGCTACATCCAGTAATAGGTCTGTAGGTTCCTGCACATAGATCCCTGTATTTATCCCTGTTATTATATCAGACTCTGTATCACCAGCTGTGGCTACATCCAGTAATAGGTCTGTAGCTTCCTGCACATAGATCCCTGTATTTATCCTGGTTATTATATCAGATAATGTGTGTAATGTCCGGGAGATGAGACCCACACCCAGACATCCTGCACCATGGACCTGGTTATCATGTCTCTCTGTGTCCTCAGTGTCACACAAGTCCCCTATGTACAGTTCCTGTAAGACAGTCACTGGGTCAGACATGTTACATAGCTCCTCAATGTGACGCATCTTCCCGGACAGCTCGTCCTTCTTTATTTCCAGCTGCAGGATCAGATCAGAGACTGAGAGTGAAACGCGCTGTTCCTGCCTGGAGATCTCACTCAGGACTCTCTTCTCCAGGTCTTCCAGCTGTCTCCTGATGTCTCTAAACAGGGCAGTGACTGTCTCTCTTACAGCCGCTGCTTTTCCCTGATCCTCTCTCCTGCGCTCGTGTAGTCTCTGCACTCTATTCTCAGTCTCCGCTCTCTTTGTGGTCAGTTTCTGCAGAACATCTCTCAGCTTCTCCTTCTTCTTCTCAGAGGCCTCATCCAGCGACTCCATCTGATGTCCTCTGTGTTCCCCGATCAGGCAGCAGGACACACAGATACAGGCAGCATCCTCAGTGCAGTAATACTCCAGGACCTTCTTATGGACGGAGCATTTCCTGTTCCCCAGGGCAGTGGTGGGGTCACATAAGACGTGTTCTGCTGCCTTGCTGTGTACTCTCAGGTGATTATCACACAGATGAGCCTCACACAGCAGACAGGACTTAGCAGCAGGTACAGGAGAGTGAATACAGTGAGTGTAGAAGATCCCGGTCTCCTTCTGATCTGGCCGAGCAGACAGGAACCTCCCCACTATGTTACACAGCGATATGCTCCGTATCAGTGCAGGACGCTCCTGACACTCTGCTCTGCACTCAGGACAGCTATAAACTCCAGCCCCCTCCTGTGTATCCAGCACACGATCAATACAGACCCGGCAGAAGTTGTGGCCACATCTCAGGGTTACAGGATCTGTATAAATGCTCAGGCAGATGGAACAGTCCAGCTCCTGTCTCAGATCAGCAGACGCCATCGCTGGCAGCAGGAGGGAGAAATGAAAGTGAAAGTCTCTGACACTCAGATACCAGTCAGGTCACATTCTGCACTCAGGGCAGGGCTAAACGTCAGATTACAGCTACAGACTACACCAGAGGCCATAGGATATGTTGTGATCGCTGTTATTTTCAGAACTTTATTTATCACTAGTGAAATGCAGTAATGTTCCGCGCAATACAGATAAAGGGGGGAATTTACTAACAAAAATTTGTGGAAAAAAATCGTATTTTCATACGAAAATACGAATTTTTTTGGGCGCATACGTATTTTTGGCATTTACTATGCCAAAAATATACGAATTTTCGTATTCGTATTGTGGGACATTTGTATTTGTATTTAGAAATACGAATTAATACACAATCGATAGAATACGACAGGAATCACCATTCAAAAGAATGGTGGTTCCTGATTTACTAATTGTCGTGAAACGGCCGCGAAAATACGGCAGGAAAATACACTTTATTTTCCTGTCGTATTTGGCAGAAGCCTGCACGGATCAGTCAGATCCGTGCAGGCTTCAGTGTAAAAAAAATAGAAAAATAAATAAATAAATAAAAACAGCGTGGGGTCCCCCCCACAGCCGTAACCAGCACCAGGCTGAAAGAGCCGGGGCCGGTAATAAAAAATCAGGAAACCCGGCAAATAGGGGTTGCCCAATTTTTTAAAACCAGGCTCCAGGTCCGAGGTTGGTTCACAAAATACGGGGGACAAAATGAGTAGGGGTCCCCCGTATTTTAAGAACCAGCCCCAGGCCAAACCAGCCAGCAGGGTAATGTCACAGCCGGGGGACACTTATTATATATAAAGCATTCAGCCCTCTGACCGGTCAGCCTGGCCAGGCCCCCCCCCCCCCCAATAAAGGAGTCCCCCCCCCCTCCAGGACTTACCTGACCAGGTTGAAGCCTGGTGCTGTCCTCGATGCCCCTGGGCGGTGGGCATCGAGCTGATCTTTGTGTAAAAAATAGAATAAACTATTGTTTAATACTGTGGAACTATGAGTCCCAGCAAGCCTCCCCCGCAAGCTGGGACTTGGAGAACCACAAGTCCCAGCATGCGGGGCATTAAAGGGCCCGCTGGCACTTGTAGTTCCACAGTAGTAAAAATAGTCAAACACACTGACACAATAAAAATAAAACTTTAATACATCCAAAGCCCACACATACTGATACTTACCTATCTTGAGCCCGTAGGTAGGTCCCTGGGTCTCGGTTCAGTGTCCTGGTCCGGGTCCATGTCGGCATCCGGGTCCATGTCGGCGCCCGGGGTCCATGTATGCGGCGTCCGTGTCGGCGTCCGGTCCGAAGTAATCCATAGGGACCCGTGGAAGGAAATTCTACTTACATGTCTCCTGTGTCGAAGATCTGGTCCTCTTCTTTCCTGAAGTAGTCCAGGTCTTCGCGAAATAACAACACGCGAGTGTCCCGGCGATCAGCTGTCCCGGACTGAGGAGAGGCGCAGAGATGTTTCATCTTTCACGCCTCTCCGACGAATGATTCTATTGGCCGCCTAGCGGCCAATCAGGAGCAGAAAAAAAAAAAAACACCATCGGACTTAAAACATCGATTGTTGCCAGCCCTTGGTTAAAGATGGCCATTGTAGCACTATCCCACAGTTGGATGAGATAAATACTATTATGTAGTGGAACATAGGGGATGGTGATTCTGGTTGGTTTGCAATAGCATACACTGCAGGTGGGGCAGATGTAACTTGTGCAGAGAGAGTTACATTTGGGTGGGGTGTGTTCAAACTAAAATCCAAATTGCAGTGCAAGACCTAAAGCAGCCATTATTTACCCTGCACAGAAACAATATTACTCACCCAAATCTAGCTCTCACTGCACATGTAACATCTGCCCCACCTGCAGCGCACATGGTGTTGTCCATTAATGACCGAGTTTGCTTTTGCAACCGACCTGAATCACCCCCCACAGTCTGTTTCCTACAGTACATAATCCCAACGTTGCCATTTTGGCGGATAGTGCCGATCTGCAGACATAAAAAATGGAGGCATGTGCGCTGACGTCGGGCTGTGGTTTGCGCCAAGCTGCAGTTTGGTTCAGGATCGGTGCTTATTTTGTCCCAACTCATATAAATGCTTAGAAGTATTCGTATATCCTTTCCCCAAATACTAGCTGGGAATATGAAGAGCAGGAAGATAATGGCCTACGGTGTAACTCGTCTCCTCTTTCCCTCACGTCATGCTGATATCTGCGCTTCCGAAAATCATGGCTCCCAATTACAGAATATGTTTTTCTCCCCTATTCCGTCTTACCCGTACAGGCGCCCTTGCTCGTCTCTCCTCAGTGACATCCTGCGTCCCCGTCCCCCCTCTCCAGCGTTCAGCTGTCTGTCATCTTACCTCAGCTGTCGCTGCCACAAAATATCTGCTCTTACACAACGCCGAGATGCTTATTATTATGTGAGATGGGAAGTGGAATAAGCCCCTGGGATCCTTGTATCTAGCCATCCGGGAGAGGCGCAAATGCAGCGAGATACCCAGGAAAGGCTGAACCGGTGACATCGTGCGACATCCTCCAAGCGACGGTAATAATAACAGGCTGATCACATGCAAATGTGTCACGTAAACACGGAGACAGCACCGGTGACAGACGCCCTCATTAACAATCTGATTCAGTCACAAGTTAGGAGCGGAAATATGTTACTGTGAGAGGAAGAAACTGCGCAAACTTCGGGGGTCGGCGGGAAATCTGAGGAGCGGTGAGATTAGGGGTCATGGAGTGTACTCACATAACACAGGACAGAGGCCTATATGTATCAAAGCTGGGCTGGAGATGAAGTATCAGTCAAGGGGCCAGATTCTCTAAGCTTCAAAAGTGATAAAATGGAGAGTGATAAACAACCAGCCAATCAGCTCCTGTCTGACATTTTTCAAACACAGTCTGTGACATGGCAGGTAGGAGCTGATTGGCTGGCTGTTTATCACTCTCCATTTTATCACTTTTGAAGCTTGGAGAATCTAGCCCAATTCCTGAAACACAGGGGCCTAATTCAGACCTGATCGTAAGGGGCCAAATTCGCAGAGACAGTGCTGACCTGTTCAAGAGACTACGAGTGTCCGCAGCCTAGCAAAAAGGTCTGAATTATGCCCTAAGGGGGTTATTCAGACCTGATCACACGGCTGCAAACGATGCAGGCTGGACGATTATCAATAGACTGTGCATGTGTATGACCATACTTACCTACCCTCCCGCATTCAGTGGGAGGCTCCCGACTATTGCATGAGCCTCCCGCTGCCCCGCAAACCCCTTCAACCCTCCCGGTTTTTGTGACCCCTCCATGTCCATCCAGACTGCGCATGCGCGCATGTCTGGAAATGGCAGGGGTCGGCGTGAGGTCGCAGCCGGGTAGCGGAGGCCGTGTGTGCTGCTGTGTGTGCGCGCACACGCACAGGAAGTCTCTGGTCCCTGCAATCAGGACATCAGGACACTGACAGAGGAGCTGGAGAGAGCCGGCAGCCGGGGCCCCGCCCACCACACAGACACAGAGCAGGCTCTGGCTCCGTGCATCTGCAGATCAGGCCTGCCCTGCTCTCCCTGCTGCTCTCCCTGCTGCTCTCCCTGCTCAGCTGCCTCCCTCACCACGCTGCCAGGTTCCTGCATTTAAGTCCCAACGCTGGAATCCTGACCGACGAAATCCCGACAGGGGGGGGGGGGGCGTGGATCGTGGATTGCTGCACTCATCTGCCCGGTGCCTCGCTATGCTAGGCACACTAATTTATTCTCCCACACCCACAGAGGGACAAAATGTAGGGATTTCAGCGGTCGAGATTTCGGCGTTGGGATTTTGACCGCCGGGATTCCGACCACTGGGAAAGTGACTGCATCCCGTCAGTCCCCAGGTTGAACCTTGCCAAATAGAACCATTGTGTTACATTGTGTAAACACATTCAGAGTTGCTATCTCCTGGTTACAGGCCGCACGATGTCCCGCGGGAGCCCGTGCCGGACTCCATGGACATTTTTCATGGCGAGTACAACATGTATTGACTGATTCCTGGTTCATTAAGCCGTGGATCCATTGCTCAGGAAATTACATCTGGTTATGCAGAGATTTGCAGGAAAATAATGATTTCTAATTACTGTTGTTTACTTAGCTTGGAAGCCTTAAAATGTTCCCTGGACCCGGGAATAGTAATGCTGCTTTCAGACCGCATAACTGGCTTTGACCCTGTATTTGAAAACGTTTCCAAAAACGGGTCTGCCAGATAAAACCCCTTTCACACCGCAGCTCTTAAACGGTATATTACCTTTAAGTGCCGATTTTTTGACACTGGCAGACCCGTTTTTGGAAACTTTCCAAATACAGGGTCAAAGCCAGTGCAGCCTTCAGCCCTCCCCTCCGTGCAGCTCCCCCCCCCCCCGTGTCGACCGCGCGTGTGTCGACCCCGCACGTGTCGACACCCCCCCCGCGCGTGTCGAGTGACTTTTGGAGAATGGCTGCCCCCATACGAAAGACAGTTTTTTTAAACAGGTTTTCCTATGGGGCAGCCATTTTCTGAAAGACACTTTTTTTCATAAGTGCTTCCGACCATACTGAACTGCAGTGCCGGGATCCACAACGGAGGTACCGGCTGCACGGGGGTAGGTCGACACGGGGGGGGTCGACACGCACGGGGGGAGGGGCGTCGACACGCGCACGGGGCGGCTCCAGTGCTGTGAATATTTAATGAGCGCTCATTAAATATTCACTGCGCTGAATTTAGTAAATACCGTTTCAGACCCGATTTTGAGCCTAAAATACCAGTTCTGAAACGGGTAGGACCCTGCATTTTAACCGGTTAGAAAAACCGTATTTTCTAACCGGTTAAGTGGTCCTGCACCTTTCCGTTTTAAAACGGTAAAAAAACGGCAATATACCGTTTACAAAGTGCGGTCTGAAAGGGGCATAACAGTCTTACATAGTAGTTTGAGAAGACCACTAAAGACCACTAACGCAATTCATTTCAAAGATGCATGTTGCAAGAATGTTGTACAAAATGTGGAGAGCATAGACTTCTGTTCCTGTGCGAGGCCCGGACGACAAGTGACATTAGTAAGAGTCCGGAATGGTTTATGTAAATGTACTCTACTAGTAAAGAGACCCGGCAGATGCTGGGTCACAATGGTCCAACCCCTCACAGTCCCTTTCTGCCCCTGCACTGCTTCTTCCCTTCTGCCTGCTACATTGCCCAACCGATACTGATCTGGCCCGCTCCCTCACTGCCTGCTACATTGCCCAACTGATACTGATCTGGCCCGCTCCCTCACTGCCTGCTACATTGCCCAACTGATACTGATCTGGCCCGCTCCCTCACTGCCCATTATACCGTCCCAATCCCCCAACTATATTCAAGTAAGTGGGCACTTCCACTCTTAACAAGGTTATGATGCTTTCTGGTTTATACCTTGAAAAAAAAATGTATCATAATATTTCACCCGACCAAGCGGTTTAGAAACAACAAATTTGGTATTTCGCAGGTGATTGTTAGGGAGGGGGGACATGACGTTGTCGGACAACCCCCCCTCTCGCCTCTGGGACTTTTGGTATCTGCACCCACTGAATTATACAGATCGGCTGGTAATTAAGGTTATATAGTGGGGTATATTGTATCATAATTGTACTTCTACTATACTCTGTGTTGTGCGAGATAAATGTTTTGGGTCTAGTGGGCTGAATTAGGAGTTGGACAAATCTGTGACCAAGGCAGCCGAGTATTTATCAGTGTGTACCGAATATCCATGTGTCCGCACGGCAGGTGAAAGTCAATACCACCAATTGTTTTTGTATTATCACTAGTATCTTGAGTTCCGAAACAGGGCTCACCAGGGCCTTGCCGTCAGAACCGGTGATGTAATGGGAGGAAACACCGGCAGGGGAAATGTGAAGATATTCCAGGATGATCCAGGTGGCTCTACACACTACAGGGTGTACACCCCTCCGTGCAGCACTACTGGCGGCAGGTTACCATGCCAACCACCCTACTAGCCAGATCCTAGGCACTGCCAATGCTCTAACTCCTCTCCCTATGGCAAAGCAGCCATCTTATCTGCATCCAAATACTACATATGTGCATGCAAATTTATTTGCACACCCATCGCACCCCTGAGACTCCTACAAGATGGAACAGTTCTGTGCATCCAAATGGTCGCCCCAAACCCAGCAATCTATGTGAACTTACAAACCATGTGCATTAGCCTAGTCTGGCGCATACAGTCACCAAGTTCTTTTTATGGGGCAAGCACAGTGCGCAGATATCCGCCACATTCGCACTGGCGTCCGACTCTTATTCCGGGCCTGATATATCCTCAGCGCCGATCCTGGTTTTATCTGTTATTGTCATTTAACCATTAACCCTTTCCTCTGTTGGAATAAGCCTGCTGTCGCCACTGGCGTCAGGGTACAGCGTTCCAAGGAAACAATGTGCTAGGCCGTGAAAGGGTAAACGCATTTATATAGTAATGGACACCTGGAGCTCATTGGCTTCTCTCTCCGCAGAGCGGGATATGTTCATAAAACACTCTGACACAGCATAAATATGCCAGTCATTCCGCCGGCAGATAACTTATGTCTCGCACGCCATTTCCATCACTTCATTTGCTAATTAGGAAGACTTATTTATGACACTTTTATCAACTTAATATAGCTGTGAACATAGCGGAGACAAGATGCGGCTTTTGGGGAAAGTCATTGGAGTACCAGTAAAACTGCACGACCCAGAAATGGATTATTGCACCCGATCCTGTTATGTTTCTCAAGCAACTTTATTATTTTTGACACCCAACAACAGCTAGAAAAGTTCTGTACAGGTCTATTAATGTTTTAACACATATTTCAATGATTTGAAGAGTTGAAAATGCTTTCACATTTGCAAATTATTTCCTATGCACTTTTACTTTCGCGATCAAGGAAGACGAGAACAAAATGGCGTTAAGTCGGTTGTTGGCAACAGTCAGTTCCAGATGGGCGACCCCCCTGGAGCGGGTGAGTGATTGAGCGCCGGGGTGCCACCCACCCCCCCACCCCCCCCCCACCCCCCACTGCATGGCATGGTTTCCAGAGTCACTTGTTTGCAGGGTTATTTCACATTGAGACAAAATAAGACTCCGTGTTTACCCAGCACCCATTGGTTTTCCGCCATGTCCTCACCCCCCACTACAAAAAAATAACAATTCCAAAGCAATAAAACGAGCTCTGTGCACTAACAATCTGGAAACAAACCGTTCCAGTAATACAGCGCTGCCGGCTACCACAGACAGGTAGGGGTTAAATAATTACACATCCTTTCAGGCCAACGCACTTAACTCCAGGTCCCCGGTGCTCAATCTCCCCGGCCCATGTCTATTAGCTGCATCGAATGCATGATTGCAATAACACCTCGTGGCCTCCCTACCAAGTGAGAGGAATCATTCATGGTAACGGAGAACTGTCCAACCCCCCCCCCCCCCCCCCGACTCCTCTGTAAATTCACAATTATCCCCAGCGACGCCGGAGTAATTGAAGGTATGTGTGATCAATGCCGCAGCCATTTCCAGTCTGTCCTTATCTCCAAGAAAACATGTGTTTGTTTCCCGTGGATATTGGAGAAAGTCGATTGGGCCTCTCAGCCTGACTGTCGTTGAATGGTCAACTATCTATGAGACGGAGTGTGTCGTCCTTTATTACCAGGAGTAATGCGGGTCGGGGGAAGCCTAATCTCCTCTGAACCTGTTTTCAAGTTTTACTTTGCTGTTTGGGGGAATAATAGTCATTTATTCCTGCGTTACGTAGCCCAGTGGCCTCGGGGTTTGTACCGCAGCCTGCTTACAGTGAGAGCGAATTGCAAATGGATTGCAATCCCATACGTAACTGACTGACCATCAAATCATCTTCCCAGCGTGCGCAGTCTGTGCGTAATCCTGACCCTTCCACAACTGTGCGCCAGCTGTGTGATATAGGAATTTGATTGTTTGGAACTCTGGACAAAGGCAGATACTGTATGGCCGGGGTGCCCCCTTCATAGATAAACAGATCTGACCTCGGATTCCGGAACCCCACAACAAGGCGGCACTCCTCGGACTTTAAATTGTGCAATACATAAAATGCCATGACAGATGACAACGCGCTGTATGAAGGCATGCAAGCCTTGTCATCAGGGTATGTGCCAGCGATAAGATGCAGTGTAGGTGCAAGGTGCAGAAATACAGTCCTATAACGCCAGTGGTAGGGTCCAAAACAAAGATTACCATGCATTAATCAATATCCTGAATGATCTAGTTACTTACTACATATCAATAATAATAGTAATTGTGATAACAATCATCTATGTAATAATTGCAGGAAATCTGTCCCGTATCCTCAATACGCGTGCAGTGGAAGACTGGGCCCACCCCAGCGGTTCCCACTGTGAGAGTGGAGAACGAGTCACCAGGGTAAGTATGAGGGAAGAGGGACAAAGTGGGGGGGTCAGGGCTGGAGCTGAGGTCATCTAGAGTGGATTACACCTCATGGAGCCCTAGGTAAGATACTCGTTTGGTGCATCATCCCAACAATGCAAAGCGCTATATTTTCTTTCCTGGATAACACCCCCTCCATCCCCCCACAACCATATAATAAACAGAAACAACCTTCAAGTCCATATAATATACAGACATGCCACTCCTTTAATGAACAGAAAAAGACCCTTATAATGTGTGCAGACACCTAGCATGAGGTCAAAGAACGCATTACGCTTAGACGGTGTCCATGTCAACTATGTCCACAGGAAAAATGGGAAAAAATCATGTTGACTGCCGAACTTCCCATTGTCGACCTGTTTCAGGGGTTGCACAAAATTCAAATAGGGGAGTTGCACCCTCTGCCACTGAGTCAGTTGGGAATGGCAGTTGGTGGCAGAGGGTGTGCTTCCCCTATTTGAATTTTGAACCGTGCTGCAGCCGCCCCCCCCCCGCCCCCCCCCCCCCCCCCCCCTCTGCATCTGCCACGGACTATGACTGAAGCCATTATTTATGAGGCCCTAAGGCCATATACACTCATAAAGCCCAAGTGGAAAGCAAGACGATCAAGGGACCACACAGGTGCTCAAATTGTGTAAGGTCCGGTCAGTCAGTTCAATCACTGGAGCCTGGTAGTGTGGTGGATGCAGGCTGGTAGTCCTCTGCCAACCACAGTGACTGCGATTACTTCCTGCCTGGCAACGGTTTTAGTTAAGGAAGAACCGTCCGGTTCTAAGTCCAAGATCAGGAGAACCTGGGAACTAGATATCCAGAAGGCCAGAGCACTGCGTACGCAGTGCGTGGGGATTGGTTGCAACTTGCAACATGGCAACTGGGGGTAAAACGCATACGGTTGAGGACAGCAAAAGACAAAGATGACCAAGGGTTGATCATAGTGGAGGTACCCCCCGGGAGAGCACTCTGAGGCACAGCAAATCAGCAGGAGAAATGATCTGTCAGGGTTCTAGTACAGCTCAATTATCTGCGCCCGGCTCTGCACTGCGGTAGTGCAGAGGCTGCAGAACAGGGCAGAGGGGGCAGGAGAGAGATGAAGTCTCAGTCTATTAATTGAAACTTTGACAGGGAGCTGGGTCAGGGGTCAGAGGAAGCGAATACGCCGGGACACAGAGGACTATAATAGGACAGCTTAGTTATATCTACAATATGTGTATACAGCAGACAGTTTTGCTACATATACAGTACGACAACATTGCTCATTTCAATATGGTTTCTCTCTAGGAATACCCCATTGTAAAGGTACAGTACGTGGGGGGCACACGCATCATACACCTGAAAATAAAAAGCGTCTACACAGCGGGAACGTATTATCTTTCAGAAATAAAAAGATTTTCAAAGGAAACTCTGAAATAATTGAGAATACACCCAATGCATTGTCAGCTATGTGCTTTTATCATAACTCTAGCATGACCTGGATCTCCATTGGTTGGTGTCAGCCATGTTTTTGTAGCATGTTGTGGGAGCAGCCATTTTCCAGTAGCCCCTGCTGCTCAACTAGATCTCTTCTGGCTGGCATTTAGATGATTGCACAACGAATAGCGGACTATAGACTAAGATGTATGACATCGGAGGTGTAACTACAAAATTTGCACCCCGCTGCCAAAATTCATTCTTGTGACCCCCCCCTCATCAAAAGTACCTGCTTGTTGTCATGGGTTGTTCTCGTTAACAGGGGATCCCCCACCCTGTCTGCAACTGCCACCTGTTGCAGCGGGACTGTGTGACACTGACTGGGCATGGGGATGGCATAATCAGAGGCTTTGGTTCCCATGGCAGAGCAAATGTGGTTTATAGAGCGAGGTGGGTCTCAGACCTCATGTACAGACTGGAATCTGCTGCCTGTCATCCAGCGGTATATGTTCATTTATGTTCTAGGTAACAGACATCACACAAGCCAAGAACTGCTGCACCACATGCAGGACAGCACCACCATAGTGCCAGCCAGGGCATGTACTTGCAGTAACTGAGTGTTAGTAATGGAGTGCGCTACCAGGCAGTCTCCAACAAAATCTTCTAGGGATGCTTCAGCCCCCTAACCAAGATGGCTGCCAGTACTACAACTGCGCCATCTTTCCACCGTGTAAGAGTGATGTAGGGGAGGACTGCTGTCCTGAGACCTGCAACTTCAGCTCAATGTTCCTGCTGTTCCGGCACCGTACTACTTGTGCGAAAAGTGGAACCTGGAATTCTTAGGGTTCGATTTAGGATCGCTTGATGTGATCTCAATTGGGCCCCAGATCCAATGGACAGGGTGTGCACATATGCATTTCTGTTACGCACTCGCTGGGGTGGGCAGTAGCAGAGGAATGCCCTGCGTTCAGCGTTCTGACGGATGGTGGACGGCGTTAAGCAGTGAACGACTGCTGCTTAGCGAGCGGTTCTGGCTTGGTACTGATTACCAGTCCAGGCACGACTCCCCATTCCCCCGCCCCCCCTTCACTTACTGCCCGACTCCTGCTCCCTCATCCCCTCCTGCTGAGCAGGTCCCGAAGCACAGAATTCTTCAATGCAGGATGCCAGCGGCCAATTAAAATGCAGCACTGGCTGGTGAACCAATCAGAGCTCGTGTACCGGCAGCCGCTCTGATTGGCTAATGGTACACAAGCTCTGATTGGCTCAAAAGCGGGTGCAGCATTTTAATTGGCTGCCGGCGTCCTGCATTGAAGAAGACTGTGCTTAATTCAGTGCACCAAGCGCAGCGCAGCCAGCACAGCGGAGGCAGTTGGTGGAGGGGGGGGTTGTGGTGGGCAAAATGAGCTTCCAGAGGCTGGGGCACGGGACAGCTGCACCCGTAGCACCCCCCTATTGGCGGCCCTGAATGTATATATAGGGTAATTGCTATTACCGCAGCAATGTGTAGGTGGTTATGAATTGCCCCAATGTCATCTTATAACCGGTATCAGTTCTGTGCCTGTGGCAGCGGCGAGGAACCCGCTCTACACTCTGTCCTAATAAATGCATCACGTTTGTGCTGAATGCTGACGTTCTGCTTCATGTGCACAAATAACAAACCAACTGATTTTCTACCTGGAAGGGAAACAGAAATGGAATTGATTAATATGCACCGCGCAGACTTCAGTGGAAACACTATAATTACTGGTGTCGTCCACAAAATACCCGCTGTGCCGGCTGCTCTTGTTAACACTGTAAATCTGTGGCACGCCGGTCAGCCATTGCTGTGCAGCAGGCATAGAAGGAATCACGGTACAGAATCCAGATCAGTGTTGGGGACGGACAGGGTACAGGTGCAGGCCCGGGAACGGTGAGGCAGGTCAATGTCTGCTCTCATTGGGTGGCTGACGTCACATGGCTTGTATTACCGAAGGAGAGGGAAACCATTCATTGGTCGGCCACCATCGGATTATTAGTCTCCCCTTCGTGCACATGCGAGAGAATGTGTTCTCGTTCACAGCCCCTCGCATGCTAGCGAATGCGGGTGGGCGTTTGGCAGGGCGGAGCTGACCTGTTTGCTCGGCAGCAAGTATACGCAGCCTAAGTAACAGCTCTGAATAAGGCCCTAAGTTTGTATCCATTAATTATACATTGTCTTATACCGTTATAGATGTTTCTGCTGCCTCCCGGTTCTCCTGGTGGAAAGTCACAAAGCTGTTTCTAAACTCTCTACTTGTGAGCCAGGAATGATCAGCTGAGGCGGAACCAATAGTATCCTGACTCTCTATCCCCCCCCACGCCTCGCATGCTCTGCATCCTCCGCCACCGTACACTTGGCCGGCAGATCGCTGGTCACTGCTGCAGAGACGCTGGCAGATCGCTGGTCACTGCTGCAGAGCCGCTGATAAGATTATTTTTGTCTCTCGTCCTGAAATCAGTATAAAATAGAGTAACAATGCCGGCGGATCAGTGTATTATCAATAAGAGGTAGTTACTTATATACTATACTGTAAGTAGCCATCTCCATTAATATGTATTAATCAACTAGTATTTCAAGACATTGTAGTATGACTGGGTATGAATCATTTGCTCTACGGCAAGTAGGTCGACAAGCATTGGGTCGACACCATTGGGTCGACACGGGTCTAGGTCGACATGGGTCTAGGTCGATATGGGTTTAGGTCAACATGTCATTAGGTCGACACAAGCATTTGGTCAATATGGGCAAGGTCGACAGTCAAAAGGTCGACATGGGGTTTTTCACTGTTTTTTACCCGAATGTTGACACAGTCAACATCGACACATGGTTAATGTGCACCGCGCGCGCTTGCAATGCTTCAGGCACGGCGCCTCATTACGCTCGGCACACTATTTTATTCTCCCACCACGCTCTAGTGGATGGTAGGGCAGGAAATACGGCCTGTCGGCACATGTCGGCTCAAAAACCTGTGAAAGACCCCATGTCGACCTTTTGACTGTCAACCTTGCCCATGTCGACATAATGCTTGTGTCGACCTAATGACCTGTCGACCTAAACCCTTGTCGACCTTGACCCATGTCGACCTTTCCTCATGTTGACCCAATGCCTGTCGACCATCATGCTGTAGACCTTATGACCATATCCTGTATGACTATGTGCAGCATTATCGTATGAGCCCACTAAACCAGGACATTTATGAATTACACAGGTTCTGTGGGTGGCTGACTCCAAACCTGCTCTCACCTGGTTCTAATCAGCCCCAGAACCTGTGTAACCCATGAGATAGTAAAGTAACCCTAACCATGTGTTACTAGTGCAGGGATTCCCAAGCTGGGGTACGTACTAGTACCTCTGGGGGAACTCTGCAGACTGGTTGGGGGTAAGTTGAAAATAATATTGGTAATGGATAAAGAAGAAAGTCCCCCGATGGCACAAGAAGTCTACCCGTGCCATGGAGACGAATCCCGTTAAGTCGCTTCTTGTATCATCTGCAGAGTCATCAGCGTCTCCTCGGGCTTTTACCTGACCAGCAATCCACTGGGAGCTTCCCGAATTGCCCTTAAGGTGGCCATACACACGCAGATTTATCTGCAGATCTGTCTGGCTGGAACAAAAACATGGTTATGGATGAGAGCAAGTGACAGTTGACCATTTGCTTGGAAATGCTGGAAAACTGCCAAACTGTCACTCATCCATAACCATGTGTTTGTTCCAACCAGCCAGATCTGAAGATAAATCTTACTAGTGTATGGGCACCTTAAGACTTCAGCAATCATTTGCCTCATACTGACACAGGCGGAGGAAGCAGCGGCATTAATCCGACAGGTGTTAGCGTCATAGTTGCCTACCTTAATTTAAACTTACTCTTTGGAGCATTTCCCGGGGGGAGGGACTTCCCACCATTAATCCCCACCCCCATTCTTGCAAATGCCCTGATTTGTAGCTCTTCGGGGAGGGGGTGGAACTAAATGACGTGATTTGCGTCATTTTAGCCCTGTCCCCTCGCAGAAAGAGCTGTGAATACTGGTATTTAACCAGCAGAGGGAGGGGGTGCGGGGGTCCCCTAAGTGCAGAAGGCTTGCCCACCTTTCTGGGAGGTCAGGATTGGGACCCGATTTTTGGGATTCTCCCGGACATTCCAGGAGGGTAGGTAAGTATGGTTAGTGGTAACCCTAAAGACAGTAGACAGCCATCGGCTAGACCAAGAGGGACCCGACTCCTGACCGTATACTACTCCTCCGCTACTCCTTTATATAAGGACTTGTACCTCTCACTTCCACTCCACTCATTAGTACTGTGGATAATTCAAATTGAGAGTAACGGTACTCATAAATGAAAAGCCCAATCAGGGGGTACGAGAGAGAAAAAGGTTGGGAACCCCTGCTCTAGTGCATAGTCAGAAAGTAACGTGCGCGCCCTCTATACTGGCTGCATACAGGCGTGAGGGCGTCTTTTAGATGCACATTTGCAGTGCTGTTACAACACTGGCCACAAGGTGTCTCTGTAACTGTTCATACATCTAGGTTGTGGCTGGAGGTGAGGTTCGGACAGTATAGCATGGGAAAGGGTTAAGCAGACATAGATTTGCAGAGTGAGGTCTGTAACATATGGGTCAAATGACAATAAACCAGGCACACAGAGTACAGCTGAGTGGAGGGAATGGGGATTTAAGTGAAGCCAATCAGTCCTGAAAGATCACAGGTGGAAAGCCCAATTTTAGGCTTCAAACCGTGAGATATCCTATAATTTGCTCTGCTCTCTGGGCCTGGAAATAGCCGTCAGTAGAGAAGCATTTTCTGACATCTTGTCTGGATGGACTCACTCCCTCTGCTCTCAGATGATGGCGAATCGTTCCGCTCATCTCTGACCCTGACCGAGGGTTCGTGTGTCTCTAACCTCTCCTGCGCTCACCCGGCGGGCGGCCTGGAAGTAGGGGACAGAGGGCAAACGCAAACATCATATTATACTGTAGCACTTCTTGTGTCATAGGGAAACTAATCTCCTGTGCATGGCGGAGACAATTACCTGGCCCCTATTACACCCAGGGGCTCGGGGCCTGTCCCTGAGACTTTATGAATGAATAAAACAGATTTTTTTTTTAAATCATTAAATAAAATTTAGAATAATGAATAAAAAATATAGTGTCCATGTCGCAATAGACACCAAAAACTGTGAAAAACTCCTTTCTCATGTCGACATATTGCTTTTGTTGACATTTTTTACCATGTTGAACTAAGGCACGTGAATCTTTTTTATGTGTCGACCTTTGGCCTGTTGACCAATAGCGGACGACCGATCGACTGCCTAATTGTGTCAACCGCATGCCGTCCTCACTGACACATCACTCATGCCTCCTGATATACTCTGTGCTGCTGCGAGGACCTGGATCGGCAGAGACCATACCCAGAAGGTTACACAAGGGCCGCGCAGTTTGACGATGATGTCATCACATGTACCAATCACACACTGCCAGGCCTTTCTTCTGTGTTACATTGTGTCAACCTTTTGTCAATGCAGCGAGAGCACCGCCTACGCACTGCATACCACCGCCACAGCCAGGAGAAGACCAGTCAGCGTTAGGCCAAAATCTGCAGGAAACGGTTACGTCGACCATCTGGTGTTCATATTTGAAATGTTAGCATTATGAACATGTCGACATTTTACCAATGTCGATATTTGTGAATGTCATTTTTTTGGCCAACCTTATGTCAGTGTCAGTAGGTTCTGACTGCCGACATTCAGAACCTACTTGTGGAAGTGGAAGGTATTATAGACACCAATAAGGTGGGCCACTATTTTTTTTTGGGGGGGGGGGGGGGGGCGTGATTGGCTGATCGGACCTGGCATAACCTACACGCGGTGACCTTGCAAAGGCCAGTCCTGCCTCGGCGTGACGGATTTTCCTGTAACCACGGTGCATAATGAGTCACACATCTGCAGCCATGTCCCAGATACATCACAGAAATGAATTATGAGTTATCTCGCAGCACTTGCGGTGTCCTGCGGTGGAACATCGCTCAGCACATGGCAGCCGGCGGCTGCACACAATGCTGCGCTTCTTAATGAATCAGCGTGTCAATCTAACCTAACGCCGCATCACTCATCACACACACACACAGCGATCCGTGGTTCTGGCGAGCAGATTGCACACCCCACTGCGCTTATTTATGGAGCGGGCAGCCGGGAGGTGATTGTCATTCTGCAGGAAACCGCTTTTTCCTAGAAAGGTCAGAGGTCAGCCGCTCGCTTTCCCAGATGAAGTA